>NC_085974.1:18166772-18471793 GCF_910591565.1 Cydia splendana
TGCCGACAGCTCTGGCAAATCTTTCAAAACAAAGTTAATATAATCACTACGTTCCAAAGAGTAGTATAGTATAATATATAGGACCTAAAACCTACCTAGAGTCCGTCTAAAGCAAAGAGTATATATTAGGAAGTATAGTATCTAAAAACCAAAGAGTAAGGGCCGATACACACGATACACACGGACGGCAACCCGACTGCAATTTGTATGGGAACTGCCCGCCGACTGCAACGTCTCGGCGTGCAGTTCCCATATAAGTTGCATTCGGGTTGCAGTCCGTCTAGCTGTACCGGCCCTAATATAAGCGGTCTAACTTTTGCACTTACTTGAACAGAACATACACTTCCTCACTTTGTTTTATTAAGAGCCCATCAACGTGCACACTAGCGCCACAGCTAAATAATCGTGATTATTTAAATTTAACGAAAGATATTGAAATAAAAACTTTTACAAAAAAAAAGAAAACAGACTTCAAAAAGGATAAAATAAACTAAAATATTATCAGTTTTTAAGTATATGCGTTACCAACTGATATTTTTGAAGTCGGTGCCAAGCCAATTTTGAAGCATACCATGATTTTAGGGCGATTCGATAACAATGTGGCTATATGTATGTACGCTGGATTGCCTTACATGACAGCAATGATCATACTTTCTGTAGATACCTAAGAGCCCACTGACAATTTAATCCACCTTGGCGCAGCCCGTACCATGTTTGTCGGTACTAGTATAAAACCTGTGTGATTGCCGACATGTTTTTTAAAGAGCAATTTTTACTAATTTTCGAACTGTCCATAGTACTCAGGTGTGGGATTGGGACTGAGTTATTTTCCGCCTTTTATCCAGAGAACTTGATTTCAAAATATAAAATTCAACAACCATCTACAGGGCTTTAACTTTTTACCTGCATGGCAAATTTCACCAGTGTACATGGCAGTTGTTTAGCTGAAAAGGTGACAAAGAGACAGACAGAATTACGTTCACCATTATAATACCTATTAGTACAGTTGTACTGTGATTTATAGACATAAAGCTGATTATTTTTGACCGGTATTGTTACTATTTGTCTTGGCACCGACTTCAAACATATCAGTTGGTAACGCATATACTTAAAAACGGATAATATTTTATTTTATTTTATCCTTTTTGAAGTCGGTTTTCTTTTTTTTTTGTAAAAGTTTTTATTTTTCCATTTTTAATTGTAAGGCATTGTTCACGGCTTAATGAGTGACGCGTGACGCATGAATGAAAAGAATAATGATGCGTATCACTAAATTCGTAATCATTCCTATCACTAATACATGTACAAACACAAAATCCAACCTCCGCCCCGCCACTGACCCAATCTCTCAACCCCCAGATCACTCACCCTCACAGCACATCAACCCCATATAACCATTCCAGTCGCAGAATCACAAAGTGGTAACTAAATGTCAGATGTGTCGTAACAGAGTCCACACAATGTGTCTAGAATTGTTTCGAAACAAAGTGTCGTCGCCGTGTCTACACTTTTCCGTAACAAGGTGTCGACACATTTGTGTGCACTTTGCGTGCGGTTTGCGACTAAATCTGACAGCAAATTTGTGACAGCAAATGTCAATATAAAATACCTCTGGAAAACCAAGGTTTGTCAAACTACTATTAGTGTCTCGTGTGCTCGTATTCTAGTAAGTCATCATGGGCAATGCAAATGATAATAATCGACCGAAACCATATAAACACCCAACACACGTCAACCTTTTACAGAAAAGTTTTTAAAGAAATGCAATAAGCTACTTAGGTCAGGCAACGAATGCTCCAAAAGTTGTAGAGGGAAATGCTCGGAACACAGTTTTTGACTCCGTAACTCGGTTTGACAAGTTAGGAGGTGAACATATCAAAAGTCCCCGGCCGTAGCCCTTGAGCGGGGGGGAGAAAGGGGGCTTTGAAGGTCCCATTTTCCGGTTTTTCGATTATATCTCGGAAACTATGCATCTCAGCGACATGGCCACTTATACAAAATGAAAGTTAATTTAATTTGTTACAAGTTTATTCAGTCAATTTTTTCGATATGTTAAATAGTTTTTGAGATATCCGCTCTTGAAAGTTTATTTAGGGCTTTCAATTTTATCTTGATATATCTATATCAGTGAAGGTGCTAGGCCGTGTTTGGTATCGTTTTCGTATAAATCTGGGGTGCTGAATCCATTTAAGATATCACATTGACACAATTGCATAAAATAAAAAAAAATCTTTTTAGGGTTCCGTACCTCAAAAGGGAAAAACGGAACCCTTATAGGATCACTCGTGCGTCTGTATGTCCGTCTGAATACACAAATAGTTCTTTACCTATAGATGACAGGAACTTGGCCGGTTTTTTTGAAACTCCTCTTGACGCTTAACCGCTGAACCGATTTCGTTGAAATTTGGTATAGAAATAGTTTGCGTCCCGGAACAGGACATACGATAGATCTTATAACCAAAATCATCTTTTGAAGGTGTGAAAAGTGGCGTGGAAATTTGTACGGGAAATCAATAACCGCTGAACCGATTTATATGAAATTTGGGATGGTCTACATCTTTGATTTAGTTAAAAATGATAAAAAAACATCACTTCAAACATAAACTTAAACAGTATTAACTTCAAGAAGTCAATTTTGAATTCCCCCCTACACCTCATTTCACACCTTTAAAGGATGATTTTTGAGATAACTTATTATGTCCTGTCTCGGGACTCAAAATATATGTGTACCAAATTTAAATTAAAACTGTTCAGCAGTTTAAGCGTGAAGAGGAATTTAAAAGAAAGTATTTTAATAAGTTTATATGTTTTTACTTCGGAATAGTGTCAATGTGATACCTTAACTAAATTTGGCACTGCGAATTTATACGAAAACGATACCAAACATGGCCTCGTAGCTTTACTGTTGTAGAAGTCAAAATAAAATTGAGAGCCCTAAATTCTTATTACTTGGCCAAACTTGTGTAGAAGGAAAAGGTAAAATAAAAGTCTTCGGCAGGAATATAAGACACAAATATAATTTTTATTTTGCGTTACTATTTCAATCATCAAATATAAACATACCTTGATTATACTATTCTAGTGAGATCCTCATAGATAAACAAAAACATTTACTTAAAAAATTACAAGGTCGAAATGTCACGAAACTTGTGTATGTGAAAAATAAAAACTTTTATGACAAAAAAAATCTGGACACAAATTAAGAATCACCCAATTGCGTCGTGGAATCATCTGTATTTTTGCTTGTTCCATTACCTCCTGGCTTCTTTTTTGTCCTTTGTATTCTGTAGCAATTTGTTAGATCTGAAAATAAAGATAACTTGCGTCGTCACGGATGTCGATTTATAGGTTTTAGGGAGTGCAGAATTCGAAAACGATGATCATTTTATAATCCAAGATGTCGGCTACGTATTTTGTCATAAAAGTCGTCATGAATATCGTTTTATAGGTTTTAGGAAGTCCCGATTTCGAAAATGATGACCAGTTTGGAATCCAAGATAACTGCCGTGCACTTTGTCATAAAAGTCGTCATGGATATCGTTTTATAGGTTTTAGGGAGTGCAGAATTCGAAAATGATGACCATTTTGGATTTCAAGATGTCTGCCGTGCACTTTGCCATATAAGCCGTCATGGATGTTGATTTATAGGTGTTAGGAAGAGTAGAATTCGAAAATGATGACCATGACCAACGTGCACGGCAGACATCTTAGATTCTAAAACGGTCATAATTTTCGAATTCTCCACTCCCTAATACCTATAAATCGAGATCCATGACGACTTTTATGACAAAGTGTACGGTAGACATCTTAGTTTCCAAAATGGTCATCATTTTCGAATTCTGCACACCCAAAAACCTATACATATAGTAGTTCGCCCCGAACTGTGAACTCGCGGTTCGCCAAACAGATCAATTGAATGCAGTGCTACTTAGTCTGAGATGGGCATTTCGTAATTGATTCCTGATTCCACGATTACTTGAAATTACTTTGTAATCTGATTACCGATTCCTAGATTACTTTGTAATCTAACAATACCGAATTACTAAGTACAATTCCATTTGAGGAATCAGGAATCAATTTTTCGAATACTACAATTACTAGTAATAGAAATCAATGTCGATTCTTCATTAGGTACAGGAATATATATTACTTGATTCCTTTCAGATTACATTGCGTACTACTACATAAGTACTATCAAAAGTACATTTCGATAGTAGATATAGATGTTGTTGACTTACTAGGATGCATCTACCTATACCTTATTTGAAACAGGTGTGCAGATTTCGAAATTGATGACCATGACCAATAAAACGACATCCATGACGACTTTTAACATAGTGCATGGCGACCATCTTGGATTCCAAAATAGTTATTATTTTCGAAATCTGCGCTCCCTAAAACCTATAAAACGACAGCCATGACGACTTTTATGATATACTGCATGGCCGCCATTTTGGATTCCAAAATGGTCATCATTTTCGAAATCAGGGCCCCCTAAAACCTATAAAACGACACCCATGACGACTTTTATGACATAGTGCATGGCTGCCATCTTGGAAGCCAAAATGGTCATTTTTTTCGAAATCTGCGCCCCCTAAAACCTATAAAACGACACCCACGACGACTTTAATGACATAGTGCATGGCCGCCATTTTGGAATCCAAAATGGTCATCATTTTCTAAATCTGCGCCCCCCAAAACCTATAAAACGACACCCATGACGACGTTAATGACATAGTGCATGGCCGCCATTTTGGAATCCAAAATGGTCATCATTTTCTGAATCTGCGCCCCCCAAAACCTATAAAACGACACCCATGACGTTTATGACATAGTGCATGTCCGCCATTTTGGATTTCAAAATGGTCATCATTTTCTAAATCGGGGCCCCCTAAAACGTATAAAACGACACCCATGACGACTTTTATGACATAGTGCATGGCCGCCATTTTGGAATCCAAAATGGTCATCATTTTCTAAATCTGCGCCCCACAAAACCTTTAAAACGACACCCATGACGACTTTTATGACATAGTGCATGGCCGCCATTTTGGATTTGAAAATGGTCGTCATTTTCTAAATCGGGGCCCCCTAAAACCTATAAAACGACATCCATGACGACTTTTATGCCATAGTGCATGGCCGCCATCTTGGAATCCAAAATGGTCATCATTTTCTAAATCTGCGCCCCGCAAAACCTATAAAACGACACCCATGACGACGTTTATGACATAGTGCATGGCCGCCATTTTGGATGTCAAAATGGTCATCATTTTCTAAACCGGGGCCCCCTAAAACCTATAAAACGACATCCATGACGACTTGACATAGTGCATGGCCGCCATCTTGGAATCTAAAATGGTCATCATTTTCGTAATCTGCGCCCCCTTAAACCTATAAAACGACACCCATGACGACTTTAATGATAAAGTCCATGGCCGCCATTTTGGAATCCAAAATGGTCATCATTTTCTAAATCTGCGCCCCCCAAAACCTATAAAACGACACCCATGACGACGTTTATGACATAGTGCATGGCCGCCATTTCGGATGTCAAAATGGTCATCATTTTCTAAACCGGGGCCCCCTAAAACCTATAAAACGACATCCATGACGACTTGACATAGTGCATGGCCGCCATCTTGGAATCTAAAATGGTCATCATTTTCGAAATCTGCGCCCCCTAAAACCTATAAAACGACACCCATGATGACTTTAATGATGAAGTGCATGGCCGCCATTTTGGAATCCAAAATGGTCATCATTTTCTAAATCTGCGCCCCCTAAAACCTATAAAACGACACCCATGACGACGTTTATGACATAGTGCATGGCCGCCATTTTGGATGTCAAAATGGTCATCATTTTCTAAACCGAGGACCCCTAAAACCTATAAAACGACATCCATGACGACTTTTATGACATAGTACATGGCCGCCATCTTGGAATCTAAAATGGTCATCATTTTCGAAATCTGCGCCCCCTAAAACCTATAAAACGACACCCATGACGACTTTTATGACATAGTGCATGGCCGCCATTTTGGAATCCAAAATGGTTATCATTTTCTAAATCTGCGCCCCCCAAAACCTATAAAATGACACCCATGACGACTTTTATGACATAGTGCATGGCCGCCATTTTGGATTTCAAAATGGTCATCATTTTCTAAATCGGGGCCCCCTAAAACCTATAAAACGACATCCATGACGACTTTTATGACATAGTGCATGGCCGCCATCTTGGAATCCAAAATGGTCATCATTTTCAAAATTGGGGCCCCCTAAAACGTATAAAACGACATCCATGACGACTTTTATGACACAGTGCATGGCCGCCATTTCGGATTCCAAAATGGTCATTATTTTCGAAATCGGCACTCCCTAAAACCTATATATCGACACCCATCTCGAATTTTATGACAAAGTGTTTTGCTACCATCTGCATGCAAGACATTTCTATTATTTTTACGTACAAAAATGGCCCCCTGTCAACTTTCAATCGAGATTTAATCGATAATTTATTCGATTAATATTCAGATTAATTCAATTTCAATCTATAATATGTTAGGTCGGCTAAACTAATCGCGATTAAAATTTGAGAATTAACTTTTTTTATTCCATTAATTAGTCGAATAAACAGTTAATCGATTAATGCCCATCTCTGACCACGGCATTTTTACACTTTGAGAATATCTGAAAACAAATCAACACAAGGAGCCATTTTGCAAATCCAGTAACATACCAGTAACTTTGTTATTACTTTTGACAGCGCGTGTCATGTGTCAACACAGAGTCGACACAAAGTCGAAACATTGCAACTACTTTGTGACTGCAATATTTCTCATCCTTAAACCATATTTATACATCATAATTAACAAGTTTCGTAGTATGTAAAGCGTTATTTCTGTTATTTAAGTATAGTATACGCATCGAAGTACTAAAAATGCTTCAAATAATATAGTTATGAACACAGGCACTGAGAAGTAAACAATTTCATTTCCGGCTAAACTAAAACAATGTGGTGGCGCGTTGATTATATTACACTTAGTTTATCAAATCACTCGAGCAGTTTAATTCCCCATAATAATTTAAGTCCTATTGTAATATAAATGCAAACAATATATAATTACGTCTTGTAATCCGTTTTAGAGATGGCGTATTAATGTCACTTATTTTTATTTAAGTATTTTTCCATCTGACAGTTTCCATTTGACAGGAACAAAATGAACGAATGAACGAATGATTTTGGCATAAAGTAGTCGCAAACTCGAAACAATGTGTGCACACGGCGACCACACTTTATGTCACTTTGTGTCATGTGTCGACCCTTCCCCATTTCTGGTAACTGTGTCGACACGGCGACGACTCTGCGACTGGAATTGTGACCGAAACAGACGGTGTCGACACAAGATGTGTCAACACCGCGTCGTAACGGCGACTGGAAATGGTTGTATGGGACCCCTGATCACGGAACCCCTCGACCCTGAAGCCTGTACCACCAACCCTTCAACCGCCATTTCCTGACTCCTCGGTAGCCTTACCATAAGTCTAACACTGACATATTTGCTAGCGTGTGCGTAACTTACTTTCATATGCGTCTCGCTCGTACTGGCATCCTATTAGTGCGAGCGAGATGTATAGAAAGTAAATTACGAAAGACGTTAGCGAATATGTAGTGTCTAACTCGTGGTAAGGCCACAGTTGCACATGGGTTGCATCAAATGGGTTATTTTCGGGAGGAAATGATTGAGTTACTATAAAAAACAACGATGTCGCCATATTCGTACCTTTAAAAATTGAGGAGTTCCCTCATTTCCTTATGAATTCCGTCATCAGATTAGAACCAACAATATTATGGGAACACCTTGGAGGTAACTTCGTTCAAACAAAAAATAATTACTCAAATCGGACCACGGGTTCCAGAGTAATCTACATTTATAAAATCATCATCATTATCATCAACAATCATCATCATCAGGTCCACTCCATCAAATTAGTGGTTTTCAAGAAGAAATGCTTGATTTGCTTGAGACAATACCCAAATCACCATACATGTGCCTTTAAAAATTGAGGAGTTCCCTCAATTCTTCACGGATCCCATCATCAGAACAGCACCAGATTAATATGGGACGCTCTTGGAGGCAGTTCCCGTCAAACAAAAAAAGAATTGCTCAAATCGGACCACGGGTCTCGGAATAATCGAATGTCGTACATTTTAAGAAATCGTCATGATCATCATCAAAACAATCATCAACATCAGGTCCACTTCATCAAATTGGTGGTTTTCGAGAGAAAATGCTCGAGTTGCTTAAGAAAACACCCAAATCACCCTACATGTGCATTTAAAAATTGAGGAGTTCCCTCAATTCTTCATGGATTCCATCATCATAAGAGCACCAGATTAATGTGGGACCACCTTGGAAATACCTTCTTTCGAACAAAAAAGAATTACTCAAATCGGCCCACGGGTCTCGGAGTAATCGATGAACATACATAAAAAAAAAACATAGCCACAACCGAATACAGAACCTCCTCCTTCTATGAAATTGAAGTCGGTTAAAAAGGGGGCCGCTACGTACTGTATTGTGTATTTAAGTACCTACCTTTTGAATACATCAAACTAGTTTTTATGTTGCTGGTTTCGTCGATCTCTCAAAACTCAAAACAAAAACGGCCGTTTTACTTTTAACTTTGGATGCATAGATTGACGAATCCAGCAACATAAAAACTAGTTTGATGTATTCGAAAGGTACTTAAATACACATTACAGTACGTAGCGGCCCCCTTTTTTTAATATCTTTCATTAAATTTAAATAATCACGATTATTT
This sequence comes from Cydia splendana, assembly GCF_910591565.1. NCBI lineage: Eukaryota > Metazoa > Arthropoda > Insecta > Lepidoptera > Tortricidae > Cydia > Cydia splendana. Next base: position 18,175,604 of record NC_085974.1, read on the forward strand.
AGCTGTGGCGCTAGTGTGCACGTTGATGGGCTCTTAATGTCGGTGTAAAGTTAGCTTAGACACACTCTACATCTCTTCATTTTGGAAACCCAGTTAAAATTCAAAGCGTACCTTTATGTAAACAAGTGCGAGTCGGACTCGCGTTCCAAGGGTTCCGTATATTACACAATTTTTAACAATCAGTGCCGGATTAAGATATTTTGATGCCCTAAGCATTTCTAGGTGCCCCCTCTCCCTAGGGTCATCAAGATTACATTGATTTTTTGGTAAATTGAGAGAAGTTCATTGCCGCATTACAGCTGAGAATGGAAATCAGTCACATCATTTTATCACGAAAATTGACAGTGCCGCAGCAGTAATGTTGCAACAGAGTACCTAATGCTGTTGCAGTCGCCACCCGAATGTCACCTTTATCATAGCGTAGAAAGTAATAGAAACGCGAGCGAAGCGAGCGCGGAAATTTTTCGATATAAAAACGCAATATGATAGACAGTTGTACATTTTTACTTTTAGTATGGAAATCAGTCACATCATTTTATCACGGAAGTTGACAGTACTGCAGCAGTAACGTTGCAACAGAGTAATGTTGCTGCAGTCGCCACCCGAATGTCACCTTTATCATATATCCTTATAAAGTAATTGAAAACGCGAGCGAAGCGAGCGCGAAAATTTTTCGATATAAAAACGCAATTTTAATTTTAGTCCCAACCAGGCGCGAATCCAGGATTTCATACAGAGAAGGGATGGGACAGTTTTCTATCAGCCTAGCTTCACATAGGGCTCGATATTTAAGGGTCTCAGCGAGGTTGTTTTCATGCATAAAATATGCAAGAAAGCAGAGAGCTTAGAATTGAATTGGCGAAGTGTGAGAAAGGCAGTAGGCCCAGCTGCGAAAGAGGAAAGCTTGGATTTGGATCCACGCCCAAGTGTAATTAAGGCAGAAGATCAACTTTGCCGTAAGGCAGAAGGCCTCGCATAAGACCTAACGCCGAACCGCAAAAGAGTGGGTTGAAATCGAATCTATGCATGTAATCACGACTCTTCTACTGCTACCGATTGTTTCCCAAATAATTACGCGCCATTATTTTTGCAAATTAGCTTTTGGACAGCTAAAAAACTCGTGTGGTAAAAACGATGTGTCTGTCCCTAATTTTAAAATTTGTTCACCTTTTTCAACCTGGCATTTTGGTGCCCTCCCTGAACGTGGTGCCGTAAGCACGTGCTTGTTTTGCTTATTGGTTACAAAGTCTTTATTAATTCAACCATTAAAGTCGACGAGTACAAAAAACTTTAAGCTAGCTCTCAATTTAACATTTTTTTTAAACATTATTTTTAATTTGACCTTACAATTACTCGTAAGTAGGTAAGACCGTTAAATATTTAAAATGATTATCTTATCAGAAAATTATCACCAATTACTCTAAGAAAACTACTACTCTAAGTAATCCGCCGGCACTGTTAACAATGTATTTTTTATGTGAAACGTGAGTGAAATCTCTTTAAAAAATCCGTAGGGGTCGGATTAAAAACTGTAATTAAGTCCGACTCACGCTTGACTGTACATTTCTAATAGGTTTTCCTGTCATCTATAGGTATAGACCTATTTTATGTATTTTTTTCAAAATTTTAGACCTAGTAGTTTCGGAGATAAGGGGGGGGGAATGGTCATTTTTTGCCTATTTTCTTGAATAACTTCTAAACTGTTGATTCGAAAATTATAAAAAAAAATTATTTGAAATCCTTACAATAAGCTCTTTCATTTGATATGTAACATGATATAGTTTGAAAAATTTTTTTTTTCATTTTTTCATTTACCCCCCAAAAGTGGCCCCCATGTTTAAAATTCATTTGTTTACGTTACATGTCCGTATTCGGGTCACAAACTTACATATGTGTACCAAATTTCAACTTGATTGGTCCAGTAGTTCCGGAGAAAATCGGCTGTGACAGACGGACAGACAGACAGACAGACAGACAGACAGACAGACAGACAGACGCACGAGTGATCCTATAAGGGTTCCGTTTTTTCCTTTTGAGGTACGGAACCCTAAAAAGTGAAAAAAACCTTTTTTTCAATAAAGATTTTAAAATTACCTTTATTATGGATTCATCACATTCGTGAGCCCATGAGGGACAGAACATACGCAAAACGACGAAATTAAAAACGCGTTTTAATATTCCTGACAATCGTTGTCTGATGATGGTATGGTTAATAGCTACCTCCTTGTGAGTATTATATTCTTTGGTTAATACATACTCTACATTTGTAAACAACTCGTTTACACAACCGTCTGTCACCGTTAATAAATTCGCTAAATTCTGGTAGGTACACGAAGTTTCAAAGTTCACAGTTGTTGATAGACGTTAATAATCAATCGATCAACTGTAGGTAGTGACCATTAGTTATGTATTCCTAAAACCGGCTCTAAATGCTATTAAATAGGTTTCAAAATCAAATGGCTACTGAATCAATCACAATTCGCAATCACTTAGTGTGTTACCAATATCACAAGTCAATAGACTAGATGTTATCAATCCATTGGAGTCAGTGGATACCGCCTTTAGGAACATTACCGTTCAAATTCTCGGGCCAAATTAGCACACATACACAATTACGCCTACATTCAAATAAGACGACGCGTTTACAGAGCCTGTAATCAAAGCTGGTAAACAAAATAAGAGTCATCTTTATTACACTAATGGTACATAGCTAAGTGTAGATGAAATGCATATAATGTCAATAACTACCAATCAGCGACATTAATCCGCTAATAACCTTCTTGCTGTACGTACTGGCCGCTGAGAGTTCGCGGTTCATATTTGATTAGAATATGACTTGGACAGGGATAGGTTTATGCCATACAGTGAAGAACCAGTCAAATAATTCACGTATAATAATTTAATGCAGATTAAAAGATAACTAGTTAAAATGTTATGACATGACAGACTAACTCAACATAAGTAAATATATCATTGTTGTATAAATGTATTCCGCTATAATAAGTATTTTGTATATTTTATTATCAATCTGCATGGCAGTGCGAAGTCACGTTCAGGTATAGTCTGTCCGTTTTTCTAAGATCAAGTACGCCATAGTAAATGTATGGCGAACTTGATCTTAGAAATCGGACTGGTTATACAGTCTGCAAAATTTACATGGGTACACGAATCGGGTCAAAAATATTTGAACAGGCGGAGTCACAACAAATCCCCACTTTCAGTTCAGAATATATTATATGTATATAGCCGGTCAAGCAAGTTTGTCAGTAGAAAAAGGTGCAAAATTAAAATTTTGTATAGGACCACAGCCGTTCGCGCGCTTACATTTTCTAAATTTGCCTTATTTGCCGCTCTTATAATATTTTAAACTTTCGCGTTTTGAACACATATTAACTCACATTATACGAAACGAAACTGATTTACGTCGGTAAATCAAGGTACTTGAATATAATTCGCGTTAGACCCGTCTATAATGTGAGTTAATATGTTTGCCGCTCTTTTCTACTGACGGAAATGGCTTGAGAGAGAACCTACATATATGTGACAGTAGAGGGTGGATTCAAATGATCAACATTTTCAGATAATGTGTGTATTTGTTAAATTAATTCAGTGAAAGCATGATAGGAAAAATGTATCTACATATAGGAGACCGGGTATGATTATCTCACGGGTTATATCTCATGAATAGAACATATTCTAGATATCTTGCCAGGCATCCACTCAATTTCACAACAGCTTTTTTCCATAGTTCTCTGCGAATAGCATCTTGTGGGAATCTGAATGGAAAGTAATGTAAAATGACAATACCAAATTTGATTATTACTTTGAAATATAGCTCCATCTCATGAAATAAAAAAGGAAAATACAAATCTGTAAGAAGGAATTTATTACTACATTTATAATTATATAGAAAATACCTAAACCAAACACAAGTTAATAAAATAGTCTACTTCATTTAGCATAACACCATCCCTATTATCCTCGCAATTTAAAAAGTCGTATGTTGTTATGAAAGTCGTATGCAGTTGTTACGTTTTAGCTTAGCACGGTAGTATTGAAAACAAATCGTCATGTTTTTTCCAAATTCTACTGAAGTTATCTGTTTACTACAAGTGAAAAGTGATTCCACTGTCCTTGGTATGAACTAAAATAACTTCTGCACCACTTCACGACACATGAATATATTTTTAATTACAAAAAAACGTTGTTTTTATAAATCAATTTAGCCATTTGTCACTGACTGTCATCTCGGTGGTACTGAGATTGCCAATCGAGCAGTTTGTAAGTACCGCCTATCGCGGGGTAGTTTGCGTTGGGTCATAATTGAGCGGACAGAATACTTCCAGATTGGAGTATATTTGTATGTAAACATTGGTATCAATACATTTAGATAAACTATCTCACAGCCAATCCGCATCGGGCTAGCGTGGGGACTATAGCCCAAGCCCTCTCGCGCATGAGAGGAGGCCTGTGCCCAGCAGTGGGACGTATAGCCAGGGATTACATCGCATAGAATCCGCATTGTGAAGCGTTTACGAAGACTACTGTCATCGCCACAGATCTCATGTACCTATTCGTATGTACTACAAGAACTGAGAGCCTACCGCGAACCATATTCGACGTATTGCCTCTCTGTCGCACTTGTAAATTCGTACATAAGTGTGACATAGGCAACACGTCGAACCGGCCCTCTGGGTGTGATAAACACTCGCTCGCAGTATTTCCGGACCGACACGCGGCCTTCAAGGCTTCTGAAAAGAGCGTATCTTCCTACAAGGACGCGGTGTTGCAGGCGTCCATGGACAACGGTAATTGCTTACCATCAGGCGATTCGTCAGTTCGTTTGCCTCCTATATCACAAGGTAGTTTATACTCTGAGTAAAAGAGTTTATAAGACCTCTGTTCGGTATTAAAACCTTCTGCGATTTAGTTTATTGATTTTCTACATTTAAGCCAGAATGTCTAGAAGCTATGTTGGCTTTCATACATTATTGCGTTTGCTTACCGGTCACGCCAACGCCGTATATATGGTGGTTATCGTGATATAGCTTACTGTTCATCCGTGCCAATACATTTATACATAATCCATTTCAACTTCTTATTTCCATGGCGTCCACGTTTACAACCTGTTATTATTATTTAAAAAATTGGAGCCTGTCGAATCCCCCAATTTCTCCACAGACCTCGATACAGTGCTGTGTCTGGCCACAACCGAAGTCTGAGTCTGAACCCACTATTTTTGACCACCACAGATATATGAATACTTAAACAAATAAAAACAAAAATAAATAATTCCAATGCTTTATTAAATTACTGCCAAATAAAATACATACGTACAAAGTAAAATGGACAAATATAAAGCAAATGTTGTCAAAAGTCACCACTGCCACTCTTCTGTATAATCTTGGTCGACCGCGAAATGTCTCCTGAAAACGAAATAGAAAAATTATGAAAGTACTCCTAAAATCATGATTATTCGGCCTTTATAGCTAACAATTTAGATAGTTATATTGAACAAGGTTTGCCAAGGGAGCGAAGAAAATCGTGAACAAATATATACCCTAGGGGCCCATACGTTTCGTCCATTTTTTTCGCGATTTTTTACTTAATCTCCATCTTAGCCGTAGGACTTGTTAGGTGGGTTTAGACTTCTCACACACATTTGATTTTTCAACCATAACTTTTCAGCAGATTTATACAGGTTTTAGTATCGAATAAATATTGACAGAACAACTCTACTACCTTCCGCCTACCTTAAAAGCTCTTTCCAAAAACCCGCTGACATATTTTTCCGGCTACTCGTATTTAGAGCTAACTTGTAGCCGTGCGGTTTTATGAAACTTACGATCTATATACTAAAAGCCAACATTGTCAGTAGAAAAAGGCGTGATCGATCCTTCGTGCCTACATTTTTCAAATTTGCCGCCTTTTGTTACTGACAATGCTGGTTTGCCAGAGTATACCTTCTCGCGGGTGGCGTGCAAGGAGAGCCGCGCAGCGATCGCGCCGGCGGAGTGCGGCAGCCTGGCTGCCGGCGGGCCACCTCGCTGAGGAGGGATAGGCAAGAGCGTGATAGACGCTGGTTGAAGTTCTGGAAATAATAAGACCAACATAAACTTCGCAAAGCAGCAGCTCGTGTAAGCTCGGCGTGCGCAGACCAAATATTAGCTCAATTATAATCAACAGTAGGATTACGATAGACTCACCGGCAGACAAGAGCCCTTCATTTCCCGCAGATCGATCTTGCGAAACACCTCGCAAAGCAGCAACTCATGGAGACTCGGTGTACGGGGTCCGAAGATCAGCTCGATCATTTCCACTATCTGCAAAATTACAACAACAATCATCATTATCAATTCAAAGAGGATTTTCCGATATTTTAGAGCATGGAAAATAAAAACTCGCTTTCGATTATATTACAATCACAAAAGTTTAAAAATGAACGGTTTTAGAAGAAAATGCACTCGAACAAAACAAATTAACTGCTTGGACAATGCTTAATATATGGAAAAATCTAAATTCGACAAAGTGTAGTACATACATCATAGAATAGAACTATGTATGTTTCGGAACATCTCCAATACGACTCTCTGTTTCAATTAATATTTACAAAACGTTCAATACTTACATGAGGATAGTTTGGTATCAAGTCTGGCAGCAGTGATAGATCCAGGTCGGCGCCTGCGCACATCTCGTACAGCACGCGGCCGAAGCTGAGGGCCTCGACGTGTTCCGCCGTCGCCGGGATGCGGGGGGAGGCGCCGATCAATGTGTTCTCTAGAGCGCATATCCTGGGGAGTTCAGTTTAATTTGTCAGGTATTAAAAAAATCATCGCTTTGTTCGCTATTGAAAAAGCGTTCCATTGAACAACCTTGGTATTCCAGGCGGCAAGCCGGTGACTACTTACCTACCATTTCTTCTATCTATATATTTAATAAAGCAAGAAGGATGGAGGTATAGCCACGATATAACGTATGGGACTTACCTGCTAGAAATTCTCAAAGTAAAAATAAGCCCCACGTTGGGCGCCACTTATTAACTCACCTCGCCACGCCATTTTGAACCATCACGTTCCCCGAGTGCAGATGTCGGAAGGGCGGGAATCCCTTCTCCCTGAGGAAGGTGAGGCCCTCGAGTATCTGCCGGCCGAAGCGGGCCACCTGCCAGGCCGGGAGGCCGGTGCCACCCGAGTCGTACTTGCGGCTGTAGTCCTCGTTCCATGTGCTCTACAATGTTGAGAAAAATTAAGAGAGTTGGTGGAAGTAATATCAGGTGGTATAAAACAAAATCAGGCGATCCAGACAAAAACATAATACACAATAATTTGGAGAATATCTGGAGGGAATGCTCAGTTGAGGTTTAGACTACCAAATCTGAACCTGCAGAGTTCCAGAATCCAGAAATTTCCAACAAACGACGTGAACCATGGCTAATGGCACCGTAATATTCACTGTGATGACATGGCATCTGGATACAATGTCAAATATTGTCAGTTGCAAACTAACCGTGTTCGTAAGCCACACTGATGCTCACTCGAAAGTATTGTGAGCTTCCTAACCTTGTAAATGAGGTCCTTTAGGCTGCCTCGTGCATTAAAAGGCATGACTGTCAGTGCATGTCCACTAAAGGCCTCCAAGCCCAAGACCGGGTAGATGTACGGGTGGTGGACAGAACGGAATAGCTCCACGATGAGCGCTCGGGAGCGCTCGCTGAACTCGATGGGACATTTACTGGGCAGAGGCATCTGAGAAAAACAAGAAAAGGCGTCAGAAACTAAAACACGTGTAAGGAAAATGCAGTGATAAAATGTGGAAACCTCACTATGAACGCCATATTTATAATATAAGGAATTTAGGGTGTACTTTCGTTTGGGCCAAATACGTTTCGCCAAATTTCACTTCCCAACAAACTTATCGCAATAGTTTCATTTCCCAATCCTTTGCAAAGTTACACTTCGCATATAATTTATTTGGTCAAATTATCATTTGGCATTTTACTTTGTCAAATGTTATTAGGACAAAAACTTATTTAGCAAACGTTTTTTTATTGGCTACTATTATATTCCAAAACGATGTTTGGTCAAAATTGTCACTTCGCAAATTTGACAAATAGGCATCTCTTTCTCTATTTAAATTTGTAGTTTTTGTTATGTTATGTAATATAGGTACGTTAAATTCTACGTAATTTGGGTGGGTTGGGTTAGGTTTGAACTGAGATCCTCACAAAACGGAACCGCTATCAGAAAAGTGGGTTAGGTTAGGTTAGAACTGTGACCCTTACAGAAACGAAATGCTATTAGAAAAGTGGGTTAGGTTAGGTTAGAACTGCGATCCTTACAGAAACAAAATACTATGTACTAGAAAAAGGTCACGAAGTGGATTAATAATTTTATGTTTTTTGCCTACCACCTTAAGTTAGTACTTACCTTGCATGTGTTGCCGTAAAATGTATAATTATGTATAGCGCTAATATAAATACACTCAGGGATAGTGAAGGACGACCGCCTTGTATGGAATTACCGATGCAAGATGACCCGCTTCCCTTGTCCTTAAGTAGGTACAATAGAATCACATGATCATAAGATCGCTGGTCAATATAAAATTGGTCTATTACATATGATGGGGCGAGGATGTTAAATTGCTGATGACTTTATTATCTTACACTCTTTATTTAGCTTCACTCCGTATGTTTATTGTTTACCGGTGACCGGTTGAGATAAAATTTAATAACGAAATCTAATTACCTTTTACACATGATAATGCAGTAACAGAGTGACTAAATAGGTAAACCTAGTTAGTTAGCTGGTTAATGGTATTAATGGTTATTCTAATCTTAATGTTTTTAATTAAAGTCTGTCTGTTACGTATACAACTGTTTGTAAGAAATCGCACTCGCACAGCTATAAATTAAGTAAGAATTAACTTACTTTACAATGGTGGAGGGTAGAATAAGTTTTCTGCCAACAAACTGCTATGCAGTTTGGCAGATAAGTAACAATAACTAATGTAACTTCTCTTTTATTAATAAATAAATTGAAAAAAAAAAAAAAAAATTTAATAGAATTATATGATGAATGAGATGTAAAAAATTGCATGACATTTTAAACTAAAATGTGGTTTAAATATTGGTAGCTATTTACTATTTTTGGGATACTTTAGTGTTATTTGGTTTAATAGAATAGCAAGATGTAACAAATTTGGTTATCATTTTACATTAAAATGGAGTTTTAATTTTAGTGATCATTTAAGTACCTACTACATATTTTTGGCAGTAAGAATGATTTTTATTGACGTTACTTTTTACTATATGTAATGATCAGTTAAATACCAGCCAAATTAAATTCTGCAGCCTCCTATTCTCTCTCTATTGGTATGTAAATTGTATGCCATGCAATATTTTGGGACATGTAAGTTATGCTTAATGATACATTTGACTAAATAATACTTGGTAAAATGTAAATTGTCCAAGTAATTATTTGCTAAACAATAACTTGCCAAAAAAGAGTACTGCTAACTGAAAGTTTGCGATAAGTTGTTATGCCAAACATTTTTTTGGGAAATGATAATTTGGGAAACATAGTTTGGGATGTGATACTTTGGGAAACGTTTTTGGCCCATTCGTTAGTAAACCGGAATTTTGACATTTATTTGTAGAGGCTTCACATTTCTTCGTTGCTTCACAGCAGACTTGACCTAGAAGGTATGCCACGATCTTTTTATAAGGCTCTAATAAGATTCCATCAGATATTTGGTGACTATGTATGCACTTTTGAACGCCACTGTACATCGATATCGTCGTGAGACAAAACCTCTCCCTTATTCTTTTCAGAACATGTCCACTTTTTTGTCTGTAATACTTGTACTTGTAGTATAAAAGGACAACTCTCCTTATTTTAACCTTACCAAAGAAAGAAGACGGTCAGTTTTGATAGAGTTGTCGTGCACTGCGAACCAGTACTTGTTGGGCCGCGAGCCGATCGTGCTCAGCTGTGATATTAGGTCATACCTGAAAAATAGACAATTTTAAATATTCATGTACATACAAACAGCTTTAGGGTCTATCTACGCTAAATTTGCAGAAATGTCAGAGACGATACCCTTAATACACTTAGAATGCAAACGTTTTTCCTTTGATTTTGACATCGATATTGAGATTTCGACACATCCCAGCATGGATATTACAAAGTCGAATTTCTGAATTGTTCGTAGGTCAATTGTCCGTGTGTATGAGCTTCGCTCATAACTTGAACGACCGTCAATCAACAAATCATGATACCTTTTTAGGGTTCCGTACCTCAAAAGGAAAAAACGGAACCCTTATAGGATCACTCGTGCGTCTGTCTGTCTGTCTGTCTGTCTGTCTGTCTGTCTGTCTGTCTGTCCGTCTGTCACAGCCGATTTTCTCCGGAACTACTGGACCAATCAAGTTGAAATTTGGTACACATATGTAAGTTTGTGACCCGAATACGGACATGTAACGTAAACAAATGAATTTTAAACATGGGGGCCACTTTTGGGGGGTAAATGAAAAAATAAAAAAAAAATTTTTTCAAACTATATCATGTTACATATCAAATGAAAGAGCTTATTGTAAGGATTTCAAATAATTTTATTTTATAATTTTCGAATCAACAGTTTAGAAGTTATTCAAGAAAATAGGCAAAAAATGACCATTCCCCCCCCCTTATCTCCGAAACTACTAGGTCTAAAATTTTGAAAAAAATACATAAAATAGGTCTATACCTATAGATGACAGGAAAACCTATTAGAAATGTACAGTCAAGCGTGAGTCGGACTTAATTACAGTTTTTAATCCGACCCCTACGGATTTTTTAAAGAGATTTCACTCACGTTTCACATAAAAAATACATTGTTAACAGTGCCGGATTACTTAGAGTAGTAGTTTTCTTAGAGTAATTGGTGATAATTTTCTGATAAGATAATCATTTTAAATATTTAACGGTCTTACCTACTTACGAGTAATTGTAAGGTCAAATTAAAAATAATGTTTAAAAAAAATGTTAAATTGAGAGCTAGCTTAAAGTTTTTTGTACTCGTCGACTTTAATGGTTGAATTAATAAAGACTTTGTAACCAATAAGCAAAACAAGCACGTGCTTTGGGCACCACGTTCAGGAGGGGCACCAAAATGCCAGGTTGAAAAAGGTGAACAAATTTTAAAATTAGGGACAGACACATCGTTTTTACCACACGATTTTTTTTAGCTGTCCAAAAGCTAATTTGCAAAAATAATGGCGCGTAATTCTTTGGGAAACAATCGGTAGCAGTAGAAGAGTCGTGATTACATGCATAGATTCGATTTCAACCCACTCTTTTGCGGTTCGGCGTTAGGTCTTATGCGAGGCCTTCTGCCTTAATTACACATGGGCGTGGATCCAAATCCAAGCTTTCCTCTTTCGCAGCTAGGCCTACTGCCTTTCTCACACTTCGCCAATTCAATTCCAAGCTCTGCTTTCTTGCATATTTTATGCATGAAAACAACCTCGAATATCGAAGCCTAAGAAATATCGAGCCCTATGCGAAGCTAGGCTGATAGAAAACTGTCCCATCCCTTCTCTGTATGAAATCCTGGATTCGCGCCTGGTTGGGACTAAAAGTAAAATTGAGTTTGTACATCGAAAAATTTTCGCGCTCGCTTCGCTCGAGTTTTCAATAACTTTATAAGGTATGATAAAGGTGACATTCGGGTGGCGACTGCAGCAACATTACTCTGTTGCAACGTTACTGCTGCAGTACTGTCAACTTCCGTGATAAAATGATGTGACTGATTTCCATACTAAAAGTAAAAATTTACAACTGTCTATCATATTGCGTTTTTATATCGAAAAATTTCCGCGCTCGCTTCGCTCGCGTTTCTATTACTTTCTAAGCTATGATAAAGGTGACATTCGGGTGGCGACTGCAACAGCATTAGGTACTCTGTTGCAACATTACTGCGGCGGCACTGTCAATTTTCGTGATAAAATGATGTGACTGATTTCCATTCTCAGCTGTAACGCGGCAATGAACTTCTCTCAATTTACCAAAAAATCAATGTAATCTTGATGACCCGAGGGAGAGGGGGCACCTAGAAATCCTTAGGGCATCAACATATCTTAATCCGGCACTGATTGTTAAAAATTGTGTAATATACGGAACCCTTAGAACGCGAGTCCGACTCGCACTTGGCCGGTTTTTATGGACTTAGTATAGGTATATAGGTACGGTTGCCATCAGGTACGTCGGAGCGGTCAAGGTACTCAATTCACAAACGCCTTAACAAAGCTTATGAAGACGTTAAAGTGTTTAGATGTTTTTGAGCACCTTAGCTGGTCATATTTAATAGCGACTGTACTAACCGTGAAGTCTGTGATAAATATTCCGAGCAAACTATGAATGCTGCCGAGTTCTCCATGGACTTCTCGCCGACTCTGCAAGTTTAAAAAATCAAAAGTTTTCTGGAATTTTCTATACTATCTCAAGACAACCTGTCTAGTCTAAAGGGACTAAGGGATTTATTTCTGATGAACTTATACGATATCAAACTTACTTAGGGGAGGAAGGGGGTTCTGAAGTGGAAGGCGAAGACTTGCCGGAGCCAGAACCAATGATGGACTTGTTGAACAACAGTTTGGCCAGCGAGTCGATTTTCTGCGTCACCAGCGGTGTCTTCTCGGAGTTCTCCTCTGTACACGGAACACTTGTTTAGCAATGAATCGGTATAACAAAGTCGTGAAACATGTGAGATGAACCGTAAAATTTTATACAGCCGGCAATGCTTTATGGTTTACATTGTCTGACTCACTGGCTTATTCTGATTTTCATGACACCACCAGATCATATCCATAACTATTACTTAATCCAGATCTTTAAAACAAGGCCAAATAAGTCACCACAAAACACAACAAATATGGGTAGCTTTTATTAAATAAAGATCAACCGGCCGCCCGTATCTCTAGCGAGGACCGATGACTCACATCCACTACCTACTCAAAATTAAAAAATAGATAAAATCTAGATCTAATTCATAACCTGTTATTAAAATCAGAAAACGACTGTAAGTCACTTTAGTTAGCGATATTAATTAACAGGACCGTACCCTCGCTTTCATCTTTGTCCGTGGACACGGATCGGATCCGGAACGCGTCTCTCCTGTTGGCCGCGGCTATGGACTCCGGGTTCAGTTCGGCTGCCGACTGCGCCCTCCTGCACGCTCCGCGACGCTTCTTCTTCCTATACAAAAATACAAAATTCTTTATTTCATAAAAATATAGGTACATTTTTGTGATGCACGCATTTCTTCCTATGTGCAGTAATTGTCCAGTAAGCGTAAACCATTCATAAAAGGCATGTACTGTAAATCCAGAAGAAGTAGCCTGTATGTAAGAGCGCGCTTCGCGCACTCTGAATATCGGGCTTCGCTCGACCTTACAGTGTAAAGGGCGCCGCAGGTGCCCTGTATGTAAGAGCGCGCTTCACGCGCTCTGAAAGGATTGACTACTTCATTGAAATCTCTCGCATTTAGCATTTATAAAAGCGTTTATATCATCAGCATGCATTATTAAATTACATTTGGTACTACATTAGAGATTTTGACAAGATCATTCGTGAACATAATAAAAAGTACAGTGCCCAAAAAGTACAAAATTTACCCCAGCATTACAGCTCGTCCTACCTTTACCAGATTACGCAACCATGATTTGTGCCTTGCCGAGGCAGCCGAGGTGAAAAGGCGACTCACCTGTAAGTTGATCTCGGCCGCTCCTGACAGAACCGGTCGTGCCCCGTATATTCCGGTTCCTTCTGCTCCCGCTCGCCATTATTGGCCTGTTGCATATGCTTGTACAGGTTGAACATCTTGAACTTGCGATGGAGATACTGCTTAAGCTTGTCAAACTTGAATTTCATTAAAACTTGAACAATTAACACGTCACATTTCGAGGATATATAAAGATTTTTTTAAAAAACACTGTAAAGTAAATATCAGACTCTTAAATCAGACGGTTCGTGAATACCAAAGAAAATGATTTTCTAGTATTAAGTTTGAGCCCTCAATTAACATGAGATAAAGATGAAATTAACTATTTAGTTGCCCGAAAATAAACGATATTTGATTTGAAAAACCCGTGCAGGCGAAAGATTCTAAAATGGAACCACGTTGAGAGTGGTTTAAAAGTGGAATCTAGAGCGTGGCGAGAGTTTTAAGCCACGACCGTTGACCAAACTTTGCTGCTACTGAAACAATATGATCCACCTCACCATTTACATCAAATTATTTTACACTCTGAATGTTAACTTTGTACATTGAAATCAAGGAAAAATAATACCTTACCAAGCGGATATGATAAACAAAAGTAGGTACTTATATTTTTTTCTAAACACAACACAAATTTAAATTCCAAAATAAAATATTATTTAATTTAATTTAATAATTACATAATCAAACATTAAACCACACCGTAGTCAACGAACCGTCTGAGTTAAACCGTAGATTTTATATAATGGGGTTTATTAATATGTAAAACGCGTATTCTGTACATCAGTGTCGACCACTGAAGTGTGTCAGCGGGATCGTGGCTAATTGAAACCGTACAAGCGAGGCTTTGGCCGACCTATTGAACATCTACGTAGTATTAACCGTGGAATTAATGTATGACTGCTAGAAAGTGCTGTGTAATGATCATCATCATTCTCTTGCCCTTTTCCCATTCACTTGGGGTCGGCGCAGCATGTCTTTCTCTTCCACACCTCTCTGTCACCCGTCATCTCATCATTCACTTGCGTTCGTTTCATATCATCTCTCACACAGTCCATCCACCTTTTCCTCGGTTTTCCTTTCCTCGTACTTCCCTCCACATTCATTCGTAATACCTTTCTCGTCACATGACTTTCATCCCTCCGCATCACATGCCCGTACCACGCTAGGCGATTTTCCCTTACTTTTTCTGTTATGGGTGCAACTTTCAGGCTTCCTCTTATATAGTCATTCCTTATCCTATCCATTCTCGTCACGCCACACATCCATCTTAACATTCTCATCTCCGCTACATGCAATCTCTTTTCATCCGTCACCTTTAGGGCCCAACACTCTTATCCATACATGACGATCATCATTATCATATCAGCATTTTATCGCCCACTGCTGAGCATAGCCTTCTCTTCTAGTACGCCACGCCGCTGGCCCAATATTACAGGGTTCTATGTTTCACTTTTATCGAACTGAAATTTGAACATTGTCATAGTGACATTAAGTCGAACTTCAACTATCTTGAAAATGTAACATCTTAGAACCCTGTAATATTGGGCCAGCGACTTTGTCCCGGTCCTGAGCTAATCTCATCCAGAACTGGCCCGCAATCTTTCAGATGTCATCCACCCAACGAGCCAACGGAGGCCAGGGCTTCTTTCATCCGAAAGCGGCCACCATTCTGTATGTATATACCTATTCTGTTTTAGTCCACCTGCCATCACCCTGCCTAGAAACATGTCCCGCCCAATTCCATTAAGCGTTGTGTAATAATCAGTAAAGCCAGCTATCCGCTATTGTCCATCAAAAACACGCGCGCTTTAAACTTATTCATCCAGTCCAATTCAGATTTATCAATTTGCTACGGTTTTGAACTAGTTTTGATATATCCTCCTAAGGCCCAGTCATACAAATGAAAAATGCAAAATTTGCCACTGAAATTTGAACCTGCAGTGTAAGAAATAGAGTTGATTTTGGGTTGTTCAAAAACAAAACGAAACAAAGCAAAAGCAACTCTGTTCCAATCGAATATAATTTAAAATTCTTTGAACTGAATAAGTACTATAGGTAGGACTAGGCCTACCTTTTGGGCCTTAGAGGGATATAGCATTTAAAACTGTCGCGTTTTGAACACATATTAAATCTCATCAATCACTTAACGTCGGTAAATAAAGGTAATAAAATAAATTGGCAATAAGTAGATCCGGTTGTAAATTTATGTGGTTTTGATACGACCTTGAAGAACGCTCACGTTGATTGGTGCAGGGATCGGATACCGGTATTTTTTGTATCAAACATCAAACATCAACATCAACATTTATTCAGCAAATAGGCCACAAGGGCACTTTTACACGTCATCATTGAATTTACATACATGCAAAAATAATAACATCAACAATTTTATAAAATAAAACTAAGAATTCAATCTAACGTATTACAATTACTAAGAGATGTATATGGTCTCTTAATGTCGAATTACATAAAAAATACAGATACAAAATACAAAAAAAAACTATAATATTTAGAGGTGTAAATGTCTCTAGGTGTCAGAACTATAAGATTATATAGTTTATCAAGTTATCCTTAGAGATGTATAGGGTCTCCAAGAGTCAATATCCTGTATAATTAATACATTCATTAAGAGAAAAGAAACATACGAGAGCAGAATGAGGCGTCTCACTGTAAAACTGTATGTGAACGAAAACGGTATATTTTCGTTCTTTGTTAATTATTTCATTTCTAATTAGGCAATCTAATAATACGAAGTCGTTACCTAAAAACACAACTGAGCCCTAGATTTGGAGTATAAAACAATTCGAAATATATGGTAATTTCGAAGTTTTTGCGAAAAACCGGTTCCGATCCCTGGATTGGTGCATGCAAAATGAAGTGAAAGTCGTGCGAGATGTCAAGGTCGTATCAAAACCAGTTAAGATATTAACAAACTGTTAAATTAGAATCTGTCAAGCTACGGTCGTAGCGCTACATCGTAACCGATAACAGATTTTCCGATATGTAGCGAAAATGCTTCGTAGAGGTGAAACAATAATTGCTACATGCGAACTTTAATAAGCTACGGGCTACGGCGTAGCCGTATGCACGAAGCTTAACAGAGCAATAGCTATATAGCTAAAAAGAGGCGGAGAAAAGAGGAACTCCTTTCTTTTTCCACTCTTCCATCCTAGCACCCACCTACCTCAGTGAATTTGACTTGAATTTAAATATGTATTAGCATAGATACATTGATTGAGTAAGATGCGTAAAATCGAAGTCAATTACTTGCTTCAAAATTGATAGGTAAACTAAACGAGATGGCGCTGTACAACTATAGCTCCATACATTTTGCGGTAACTCTGATTTTCAAAAGTTGACGTTTAACTATTCAGTGACCGCAAAACATAATCATGGCACAGTACAACGCCATCTGTTTTGGATGTCAAGCTAATATTATATCAAAATTGGGATATAACCTGTTACCTAAGTAAATATTGTTGTTTACTAGGTATCTATAAAACTAAAGCGCTTTTAGTGGTACGCATTGTGACTAGTCGTATGCCTATTGCCTAGTATTAACCACATTTTTCATTGAAACACAGAAAATAAAAGGAAATACCTTGTAAAACTAAAGACCTCTTCAGTCGCATATTTCATTCATGATTCCATCGAATATTCTAACAGTTGAAACTTGAAGCAATTCCATGGTAATCCATAATAGGTATCACGTGACTTTCTTTTTTTTAAATCTTTATTTTAACTTAGAAATAAACAAAATAAACCCTCAGGAAATAATCAACAACAAATTGGTATTGACGTTGACAATAAAACTGATGAAGACAGCTCGACGTTCCGTTACGCTGATGCTAGTACAATTTCGAAACATAAAATCTAAAAATTCATAAGATAAATAAAAATATTAAAATAATTAATTCTCTAAATTCCGGATGTCTTAAATAATATACTAGATACTAATAAACATAAAAAAACTTCAATACAGGAATGTTTTTCAGAAGTAAACTAAAAATATCTCAAAGTAAAATAATGCTTACAAATTCGTACGTGATGAGTTTTCGAACGTTCCCTTTTATCATAATTTAGTCTACTCCAACTGACTACTCGACTATTGCCTATGAATGTGTGCGTAGATGTCATTAAAAATAGCTCCGTCTTTCTCTAAACTGCGTGAGTAAAAAGGACATGATTTATATTCTGAAGTAAGCAATAGTGAACTTTAATATTTAAGACATATGGTTTAGTAAACAACCTGGAACTTATGATCTTTCTTCTTGAATCAAACCTTGTTACACGCCACGAGGTTAATGACATCTTCCTCAGTTCTGGTATCCTGGTATTTTTGGTATACGTTTGTCTCAATAAGACACCTGTTGTCGGTTACCCGCCCGAGGCAAACGACCTCTTCTGCAATTCTGGCATCCTGGTACTTTTGGAATAATGTTTATGCCAGTATGTCGCCGTTATGTCGCTATTGTGTCGCCGTTATGTCGCCGTGATGTCGCTATTAAGTCGCCGTTATGTCGCCAATATGTCGCCGTTATGTCGCTGTTATGTCGCTATTATGTCGCCGTTATGTCGCCAATATGTCGCCGTTATGTCGCTATTATGTCGCCATTCAGTCGCCGTTATGTCGCCATTCAGTCGCCACTCAGTCGCCATTCAGTCGCCATTCAGTCGCCACTCAGTCGCCACTCAGTCGCCGCTCAGTCGCCGCTCAGTCGCCATTCAGTCGCCGCTCAGTCGCCATTCAGTCGCCACTCAGTCGCCAGTATGTTTGTTTTGATTCAGTCGCCTTTCAGTCGCCGTTATGTCGCCATTCAGTCGCCACTCAGTCGCCATTCAGTCGCCATTCAGTCGCCACTCAGTCGCCATTCAGTCGCCATTCAGTCGCCATTCAGTCGCCACTCAGTCGCCATTCAGTCGCCATTCAGTCGCCACTCAGTCGCCACTCAGTCGCCACTCAGTCGCCATTCAGTCGCCATTCAGTCGCCGCTCAGTCGCCATTCAGTCGCCACTCAGTCGCCACTCAGTCGCCAGTATGTTTGTTTTGATTCAGTCGCCTTTCAGTCGCCATTCAGTCGCCGTTATGTCGCCATTCAGTCGCCACTCAGTCGCCATTCAGTCGCCATTCAGTCGCCACTCAGTCGCCATTCAGTCGCCATTCAGTCGCCATTCAGTCGCCATTCAGTCGCCACTCAGTCGCCATTCAGTCGCCATTCAGTCGCCACTCAGTCGCCACTCAGTCGCCGCTCAGTCGCCATTCAGTCGCCGCTCAGTCGCCATTCAGTCGCCACTCAGTCGCCACTCAGTCGCCAGTATGTTTGTTTTGATTCAGTCGCCTTTCAGTCGCCATTCAGTCGCCGTTATGTCGCCATTCAGTCGCCACTCAGTCGCCATTCAGTCGCCATTCAGTCGCCACTCAGTCGCCATTCAGTCGCCATTCAGTCGCCATTCAGTCGCCATTCAGTCGCCACTCAGTCGCCGCTCAGTCGCCATTCAGTCGCCGCTCAGTCGCCATTCAGTCGCCACTCAGTCGCCACTCAGTCGCCAGTATCTTTGTTTTGATTCAGTCGCCTCTCAGTCGCCATTCAGTCGCCGTTATGTCGCCATTCAGTCGCCGTTCAGTCGCCATTCAGTCGCCGTTATGTCGCCATTCAGTCGCCACTCAGTCGCCATTCAGTCGCCATTCAGTCGCCACTCAGTCGCCATTCAGTCGCCATTCAGTCGCCACTCAGTCGCCATTCAGTCGCCACTCAGTCGCCGCTCAGTCGCCGCTCAGTCGCCGTTATGTCGCCGTTATGTCGCCATTCAGTCGCCATAGTAAAAGGTATAAAAGGCCGGTGCGGAGCGTTGGGAGGGGCATTCATTCTTCGACCGGGCTAGCAGTGACTCTGGTTTTCGGGTGTAACGTAGTGGGGAAGTGAAGTTTCTCCGCGACTTTTTCTGTTTGTTTTTACTTGGAATTATCCTAGTGAATTTAAACTTAGAATTTGTGTCTGTGCTTGGTTTTGCGGGGATTTTAATCGTCGTAACGCTAAGTTTAGACTGTTGTGGAGATTCTTTACTGCCATGTGTGGGTTTTTAGTTATTGTGAAGTTTTCTCTACGCTGTGTGTTCTAAGTGCCGTCATGTTATGCAGGGACAATGTCAATGCATAGCCGGGGCTAGGAATAGTGTCTGTGTTTGGTTTTGCGGGAAGAAATTCTCGTAACGTTAAATATAGATGACAGTGTTTAGGGGAATTTCACTTTTCTGTTGAGTTAGTTTAATTTAGTGATAACTTAGTTATTTTAGTGTTTTTCTATGGGGTATTTTTGCTATTTTAAAAGCCAGATCATTGTTTGGACTGACAGTTTGTCCAGCTAAACATTCACTCCGCCTAACGGTGCCAAAGGATTGGATGGTTAGGAGTCTATTGCTCCAAGTTTGAGAGGACTTGGCGTCTCTTTTATATCAACATAAGAGACGAATTATCTCACTAGTCTCAAGGCCCAGCTGTTTAGATGGATGTGGGGACGTCACGTGCGCGTCATCCGGAGTAATCTGGGCCCACTGAAGTCGACAGTAATTGAGACTAGGTCTCCTATTAAATTTATTTATATATTTCGGTGCTCCGGTTCATGCTAGTGCTGGTTGCAGGGACAGACTTCTGTCGTGACTGATATTACACTTAGTCTTTGTTGTGGCAGAGTTTCCCTCGTGATTAGTGCGTGTGTGTGCTAGGGTACTGATCCACTTATATACACGGAATAGGGCGACTTATTCTTATCCACCATGCCCGCGGGCGATAAGGAGGGAGTCAAATACACTGGCCTGTAGGTTGCCTTATCGGTCTCGCCTGCCGAACTTTACAGCCTCTCGTAGGGACTACACTTGCGTATATTACAAAGCATTAGGTCGATGGTAAGAACGAACTATGCTTTGAATATACTAGATTAGGGACAAAGGGTAGGATTAGGGTAGAATCACACACTTGTTTGATGTCTATTAACGTTCTTTATTAGTTAGGGTCTATAAATTTGAAACGGTTGATATATATTTATCTTTAAGGGTTTTAAAATATGGTTTCTTAATCCTAAAATATGTGTGTTTAAAAGGTAAAGAGTTTAACTGCCTAAATCTTTCTAATTTCTCATTTATATGGCGAAAGAATTAGTGCTTCTATAAAATTTTATTTCTACTTTTCATTTCTGGTTGTCTGGTGTAGGAACGAGGTACTGAGTAATAAAATCAGGTATTTACAACATAAACTCTTAATTATCAATCTGGATTTAGGAACGCAGACTATTCTGGGATTGAAGTACGGTTTGTTTTAGGGAACCTTTGTCAGGCAAGAGCAGTACAAAGGATTTATTGAGTGAATACTCAATTTCGACCTCTACTAAACATAATAGTTAACAAATAAACTCGGTGCTTCGTTTATACATCTAGAGAACTAGGAATTCTGTCTAGATTATCAGCTTTGGGGAATGGGACTATGGGATTAGCATCCCTAGCTTTTGAATATAAAAAAGATAAGTAATTATGATGATTGATGGATACTTTGACACTTCTTTTCATCATCATCTAGGTGCGTTTAGGTTACGAAGTGTTGGTCATAGCCCGTCTGGCTAAACTGGTAGGGTAGGTGTTCCGATTAATACTTGCAAATCGGACTAAGAGCTTCCAGACCTGCATCGGGCGTACGGAGCAGCACGTGTGATTAAATCACACATCGTTTAGAAGATGATAGTTAATTATAATTAACCTTGAAATGCTAGGGTGTAAAAGAGCTTATCTCAGGAGTGCTGCTTCTATGTTATCCCGGAAGCTTAATAGGTGTGGCAGGATTTTACCAACAACATTTTTATATATTTATATCATCATATATGCAATAATATTTAAATACATTATAGTACATTTTACACCACCATTTAAGTTGCACTAATAAATTCTAAATAATTTTCTATTTCTCTAAATAATTTTCTTTAAATTATTTCTTACTTTCATAAATAATTATTTTATTACCATAAATATCTGTTCTCAAAAATCTAGGTAATAACTAATAATAAATAAAGTCAGAGTCCAAAATTTAGCTGATACTCATTAAAGAATTTGAGGTTGCTGCGGTTCACTTCGAGGGGTCCTAACTACTAGCTAGACGATCACATGGCCATATTTTAAGGGTAAATCGAAAGGGGATGTTATATTAAGGTAGGTTAGGTAGATAGAAAAGGGGGGAGTTACATTTTGGTGAAACCGTGACGCAGGATGTAGTTTTACCTGGGTTACTACGGTTCTTCAAGGTATATGTATGTAAAAGTAGCCTTCCGGGCTACATTTTGCTGGCGTGAAATGGAATGGGTACACTTGATTTTGGACTCTGTTTTTATTATGGTTTAAATAAAAGTCATAAAGCATTAATTTTATTATTCAATAGTTATTATGTACACGTAGAAAGGTCTTATATAAAAGTCATGAAACATTAAGTTTATTGTTCAATAGTTACTATGTACACGTTGAAAAAAAAACTATTACTATTCTACTGTAGTAAGGGTTACTATCCGCAGGCGAAAAAACGTAATTATCTCAATCGGTTTATTTATTACAACACTAACTATGTACAATTACTCATAACTTGTGCGTGGCTGCTATGACCTCAGCAGGGGTATGCACTTATGCAGCCAACCAAGCATTAATCTTCTCCTAACATTTAAAAACGATCGGTAATTTGCATCTCGGATATCAAGATTCTACGTCGACACATCGTTGGCGCGTTCTATCTCGGAGGTGGCGCCATCTCTTGACGATTTTGGTACTACATTTTTATACTCGTTCTCGGCGCGCCGTAATTAGGGATTTACTTTCATATTCCTCAGCTTAAGATGTTTGTCATCACTACTAATGATCCATCTTCTTGCGTCTTTGATATCTGAAAAATAAAGTAACAAAAATTACAAAATTAAACCCTATGTAGTATAACATTAGCACTTATTAACGCTTATTTTAAGCGAAAACAATCAGTCTTATTTATCTCCTGTCATACATTTATTAAGAAATTAGCTTCATTGCAGGTACCAATAATAAATAAATAAATATTCCAGAGACAATCTTTCACATATCAATTTGGCCTGGGGCTAGGCAAAACTTGTACTGCTGGTACTAGGCGGCGCAGTACATACTTGTATAGATAAATACATACTTAAATTAACAAATAATGTCCATGACTTGGAAACTCATATTCGTGGTAGACGGCCTTTGCCAGGCAGCATTTGTAGGCAGGGTTACTATAATTTGGGTTAGGAGGCTGTTACCATAGTCTAGAGATAAGATTAGTTTACCTAAGTTAGCCTAGGATGTGGTCAGATAAGATATCTAGTTGTGTAAGAACATATACTTTAGTCGAAAAATCATAGGGGCGTGAAATTGTTCATTTCACGTAGGCTTACTTGAAATATTACAGAACAGGGGGCGTATTACTAAGATATACTTTAGTTATAAAACTATGGGGGCGTGTAATTGTTTATTTACACAGTTATAAAACTATGGGGGCGTGTAATTGTTTATTTACACGCAGGAATACTAAGGCACAGGGGGCGTATTTCACTACTTTCTCATGCTCCCGTCTTAAAAGCCGGCAACGCACTTACAACCTCTCTGGCTTTACGAGGAAACGGCAATCATTCATCACCGGGTATATGTCTGTTAGTTTGCCTTCTATATCATAAAAAAAAAAATAGCGTGTGTGATAGATAACATTGGAGTTCCATCTTTGTTACATGCTTTGTTTACTGATAAGCTGTCACTATAATAAACTAGTTAAGTTACAGATTGCATAATATGTATGTACGGTCCTGGATAGGCCTGTCAATCAAAGAGTAAGAGTAAGAAACAGATATTACAGATAATACTGTTAGGGTTTATTCGCTTCACGTGTGGGTCCGAATGACAACCGCACATGCTAGTAGTAAGCTTAAATTTCGTTAATGTACCAAAACAACATACATTTGCTACCGTAGGATAAGAAAAATGACCATATATGTATGCATGAGCTTGGATTTGAATAGGAAATCGTATGTTAAGACTATTTTTAGACCAATTTATAGATATTTAGGTTAAGAAAACAGTAATAGTACATGCTGCAATCACTATTGGAGCATAAGTAGAACATACACATTGGTATGAAAGTTTATCTACATATTTTTCAGTACGGAACCCTAAGAATCACAACATTTATCGAGAACAGCGCTGAGATATGTATAGTTTACTGGTTATAGTTATTACTATTATTTACAAGGACTCCTGCGAGCTGCCTTGTGTACCTTATTGTTATTATTTAAGCCGCTCAAATAACTTCATGAAAATCAATTGAGAAATGCAACACGCCAATTAGTTGGACGAACAGCGTGCATACAAAGACATATTTGTAGTATGAAGGTAGCCTGTTAACTTATGATTACAGTACAGTTCTGCTGACGGTACTTTTCAATAGTATTCTGAATGCTATTAAGTAATAATATACAATAATTGGTTAAGCTAACACGCTAGTACCTAACATTTCTTTCTTGTATCCATTGAAGACTAGAGCGACCTTAGCAGCAAATTCTTGAGATACGGCCATCAAACAGGAGTGTTGAAGTATTGAAGTCAGAGGTTCTTGGTAGCCTGGAATAAATTAGGCAAGTATTAGGAAACTTCAGAGAAAAGAGTTGAATAAGTACAGTAATAGTAGTAAAATATCAACAGTCATTCATTAGAGGGGGCGCATCATTATTTTATTGTCAAATACACTCATAGGAAATATTAGGTTTCACAAAAGTAGACTAGACAGTACTTAAATTCTTCAAAATCCAAAAAAGTTTGAGAATCTTTGCCTTACAGGGCACATTTCCATAAAGTGAGGTCACAAATAAGCTAGATTAAGTTACTTAGTCAACAAAATCATAATAGGATGTAAGGTTAATGGCAGTTTTCATATCTCTGATCTTTCATCCGGAACCTCTTCGCTCATTATTTTGAAATATTAGAGTCAGACATAAGTTAAGAGTTTTTATAGCTTATGATAAGTTTGGTATTTATATAATGAAATAAAATACCTGTCATGACTGGAGACAGTCTATAGAAGTACATTGAAGGCAGGCATATTGTTACTGCGGAGCGATGCCATTTCTCCGGGAACTCTGAAATTGATAAAGTATAAAAGTTAGCTAAAGTAGGGTATATTTAAGAGAACCTATTCATAAGTCTCATTAAAAGTGTTTATTATTTAGTACAAGTAGGGTCTTTACAGTCAAGATAAAAATAAAATCAATTTTTATTTTATTTTTGAGAGCGATGAAAAATTTTGAAGTTTGTTTTTCTAGGTACATATGTATATGTTACAGTAGTTTTCTAGTAGCATGGGTGTTATACTTACTAGGGGACTGTTGAAAGGCTCGGAAGAACCCATGAGGGCATCAATGGAAATTTGCTCCGCTCACTGACAACTAGGTATTGGGTTTCGGTTGCTGAAAAATAACAGCATAAATTGTAAGATGTATTGCAAAAAGAGGAATATTTATGACAAGTCTAGGGTTAGGCCCACAAATTGTATTAAATTTACCGGAAGACTGTGGGATCCTTTTGTAAAGAAAATACATATTTATTAACAAATTTTCATTACCATGCAAGAAATCCTGTTTATTTTTAGTTGACATTATCATATAATTATGATTTTTATAATATGTTGCACTTCCAAATTTATGAAGCTAATATTTCCGAAAAAAAATTGAGCCGGGTCATCTTTTCAAAGTGAAAACATTTTTCAAATAACAAAAACAATAGGGTCAAACCAGTGAGTAAATGTCTAATAGAAGAAATATCATACTTACGTTTCACAGTTGTTTTAATTCATCGAAAATAGCCAGGGAGTCTTCACAGCTAAATTTCAACTCCTTTTCTTTCAATAACAATATATGTATACCGGGGTTCCTTCTAATAAAGTTGTCAGTATACTGAAAAATCAAATATACTTTGTAAATCTATAATGCGGCAGAAAACATGTAGTGAAAAACAGATATTACATTAGACAGACAGCATAAAATCAAAAATCAACATGTCATTCCTTTAATACTGATTTTTACTTTGATCACTTTCAAATTTTCAGAAAGAAATGTGTTGCTGAACGAAGAATAAAAATAAGGCAACTCACTACATTAGGTCATTATAAGCAGAATCATACGAAAACTAGGAAGCTTCAATGTTTGTCTGTATTGAATAGGACCGAATAAAAAGCAGATTTATTGATAGATAGGTCAATTTGTGATCAATTATTTTCCGCTGATTGATATTCTAATAAGTGAAACAGTTTTTAAATAGGAGCAACTTGTTTAATGAAGGAAAAATAATAAAATCTTACCTTGCTCAAAGCAACAGTCTCCACATTTAAGTCCATTCCATTCGCACTATCAACAGCTAGACTCATTACACATCCTTTGTACTAGATAGTACAAACACTAGGTCATAGTTATGTGCAGGTTCGTAGGTGCTAGGTTCGTAGAAAAATAGAGGACGCGTGCTGAGAGTAGGCTAACCATGTAATAAAACAAAACTTTATTGTCATTCGTTTTGTAGAAATTCTTCAAGGGGTTGTATTTTGGAAACCATTAAGGCATTATTGGAGGCAATTATTACTCGCTAGATCAGTTAAAGCTTGCGTCGTGGTAATTTGTTTGCAATCAGAAATAATTGTGAAATATGGCCATGGCTTTTCTTCAAAATGGCGTTTCAATTTTGTTCTGAGCCTGTTCTGAGCGATTGTCAGATGTTTAAGTATTTGATCAGAATATCGTCGGTAACTGAGGTAATTTTAATTATTAACATCACGATTAGTTGTTGTTATAAGAATAAATTAATTACGTTTCAACAGGAAATAGCATAATGGCGGGTCTTGAGAAATGACAGAAGTTGAAATTTGCTAAAGACAAAATTTCGTTTTACTCATGTTTCACTGATCGGGTGTCGAACGTTTATAATTCAGTCTCGAATAGTTTTCAAATCTAGTTATTCACGCCATCTATTGGAATTGTTACTTAACAAATCGTACTAAGAACCCGACCAAATTGCGAGGATTGTGCTTAGTATGTTACCGGGAATATTAAAACGTGTTTTTGATTTTGTCGCATAGCATGGGCGCAAGCGCACCCGTTTATACTCTCGTTTCGTGTCTCGGTTTGCGGCTCGTCTCGCCGCTTGTACGCGATTGTAAATTGGTTATTAGTATTTTGTCTATGCGTAAAAACTGGTTCACACGATCGATTTCATTTAGTATTGATAATGATACCGAAAATTAATAGATAGCGATGGTAATGGTGGCGCTACTGTCACTATTACGCGGATTAATGTATGAAGAATATTTGAACAAAGACTGGGTTCGAACTCCGGTGAGCAAATAAGTTTTGTGTTTTATTTTAGTTTTTTTAATTGTTTTTAATTTATTAGACATGTTTGCAAGTTTATGAATATATATTTAGGATCAGTTTATAACTTCATTTTAGTTAATTTGTTTTAGTCACGTGGTCTGTTTTCTTTCAAAATTCTTGAAAACTATGTATAAATAA
This sequence comes from Cydia splendana, assembly GCF_910591565.1. Taxonomy (NCBI): domain Eukaryota; kingdom Metazoa; phylum Arthropoda; class Insecta; order Lepidoptera; family Tortricidae; genus Cydia; species Cydia splendana. Next base: position 18,202,939 of record NC_085974.1, read on the forward strand.
AATTTATTTTGGATATGTACAGTAGGCTACTTTTTTATTATTTACACAAACGAATTGTTGCACAATGTTTAGATAAATACCTACTTACCTACTTATTCTGTATCTAAGAAGGATTCATTACCTACCTAACCCTTACAATGCATTTGTATTTGTATTATGGAATACTTAAATGTTATTTTTAGTTACCCGCGTGGCATGTTTCAGAAGTGCCTAGGCCTCCATTTTCAAGCACTAACAGTGCATAAACGAGTCAGTAGGTATCACAATAGTAATTTGAATACCATGCCTAATCGTATTAGGATTCGGGATATTTCTTTTTATAGGTACGTTAAGTCAAACGGTGTGTGTTTTATGGTATAATTAGACGTGTTAAAATATTTTCAAAACATTATAAATGTGATATTTGTTTTTCTTTCTTTTACTTATTTAAATAAACTTTATTGCACAAAATACAAATAAAATGTACAAATGGCGAACTTGATGCCCAGAGGCATTAAGTCCTTTATTAAGTTATTTAACTTATTAGTGAGCATGTTTGCATTATGTTGGCTGGCCAATGGGCTAATTATACAGAAACAAAGTACAAGTAGAGTCAATAATTATGGTTTTAAATGCATGTATCGCATTACTGCTTTAGGTCAGTTTTTTATGTATTGGCTTTACCTGGTGATGGGGTATAGAGATTAAGGTCGTTTAAAGGCTATACAATGTACGGTTATGAGCAATAGTTAGATGTTACAAGCAGCCGTGTGAACTGCCATGGTTTGGCAGCGGAGTGGTTAAGCGCGTTTCAAGTTCGACTCTTCTTTGTCTGTATACTTCCGCGGTGGTTTATTGCATAGTAGGTTGTCGATGCTGCACGTTGAGCGACAGTAAATCAGCGAAAGATAGGGATTATAGAGAAATTAATCGCGGAGTGTTATCATAAAATCTAACAACAAAAGTGCAGATTTTTGCTTTATGTGCGAATCATTTGATTCTAATACTTAGTCAAAGTACTTTTAACTAGTAATTACTAATTAAAATAAATAAATATAAAATAAAATAATTAGTTGGAAAATTGAGGGATTTTAAAATCATGTGGGAATCATCTAGAAATGTTGGGCTAGTATGGGGTTAGGTCAAAATGAGTAAGTTTTTTTAAATGATTATGTGGCTATAAATATAAATTTATATATTCTCATTTTGATTACTAATCGACGCGTTGGCTGTCTGTAGAAATCAGTGTGAAAGTGTAACAGAGGAGGAATGAAAATGTGTGTGCATTGAGTGTTTATAGTTATGACTTTGTGGTGATTTATGAAAGAGATGTATGATATGAGATGACGGATGTCAAGTTGATTGTTGTACCTCTTTGGAAAGAACGGATTGATACAGATAGACAAAGGCTGGAGGGTAATCAAACTAGATTTGTCGGTATTTGCAGGGGAACAAACTGGGGAGGGAACGGGATACACAACTAGCCAGAAAAATCTTATCGGTAGGTTAAAATTTCGACCCATTCACAAGGGTAGGTTTTTATGGCTAGTACTACACAAGGTAATAAGACCCTTACGAAACTCACACACTCATATTGGGTGAGATATATCTGACACTCGACATATTTTAAGGGCCGTGAGCGTCTAAAAGGACGAGGCTCTTTTCAAGAGGTTAATTAGATTGGGTGAGATATATCTGACACTCGACATATTTTAAGGGCCGTGAGCGTCTAAAAGGACGAGGCTCTTTTCAAGAGGTTAATTAGATTGGGTGAGATATATCTGACACTCGGCATATTTTAAGGGCCGTGAGCGTCTAAAAGGACGAGGCTCTTTTCAAGAGGTTAATTAGATACAATTACATATCTTATGTTGCTTTCAATATGAGGTATAATAATAATAAGCAAATATTTTGTTTATTTTGGTATTTTTTTTTTTTTAACAAAAATATCTTTATCATACCATATTGAGGTATTTACTTATGTCAATTTTAAGTTTGTTTATATATAAATAAAAAATACACATCCAAACAAACTTAAAGGTCGGTATATTTTATTCAAGTATGAGACACGCGCCAAGAAAACGTGGTTGAGGGTGATAAGGCAATGAAATTGGTTCGAATTTTGGCGATGGAACTTGAAAGCTTCGTACTTATAAAAATTAAAGGTCTCTTCGTTTTGCTTGGGGAGTTTTTGCTGTCTCATCAGATGCTCTTCTACGGAAGTGTACGGCGCAATTCGGGTAGAGACAAGAGTAATACTCGACGCGGCCGGGTTGAGCTGGCAAGGACGGGTTAATTAGTAGCCTATTAGATTCACAACCTAATATCTTTGGTGGAGCGAGGTGACTGGGGAAAAAGTTGTCATGGTTCATTGACAGAATTCTGATGAACTAATTTCAGAGCTGAGTCATTAGCGGTCACTTAGTATTGAGACACACACTACACGTTTAGAAAAGGGGGGATATATCCGACTAATCTAGAGTAGATTGAAGTCTTTTACAAATTACTGTAGTAATTCATAAAACACTTAAATCGGGGGCGAACTGTGACTAGTCGTATGCCTATTGCCTAGTATTAACCACATTTTTCATTGAAACACAGAAAATAAAAGGAAATACCTTGTAAAACTAAAGACCTCTTCAGTCGCATATTTCATTCATGATTCCATCGAATATTCTAACAGTTGAAACTTGAAGCAATTCCATGGTAATCCATAATAGGTATCACGTGACTTTCTTTTTTTTAAATCTTTATTTTAACTTAGAAATAAACAAAATAAACCCTCAGGAAATAATCAACAACAAATTGGTATTGACGTTGACAATAAAACTGATGAAGACAGCTCGACGTTCCGTTACGCTGATGCTAGTACAATTTCGAAACATAAAATCTAAAAATTCATAAGATAAATAAAAATATTAAAATAATTAATTCTCTAAATTCCGGATGTCTTAAATAATATACTAGATACTAATAAACATAAAAAAACTTCAATACAGGAATGTTTTTCAGAAGTAAACTAAAAATATCTCAAAGTAAAATAATGCTTACAAATTCGTACGTGATGAGTTTTCGAACGTTCCCTTTTATCATAATTTAGTCTACTCCAACTGACTACTCGACTATTGCCTATGAATGTGTGCGTAGATGTCATTAAAAATAGCTCCGTCTTTCTCTAAACTGCGTGAGTAAAAAGGACATGATTTATATTCTGAAGTAAGCAATAGTGAACTTTAATATTTAAGACATATGGTTTAGTAAACAACCTGGAACTTATGATCTTTCTTCTTGAATCAAACCTTGTTACACGCCACGAGGTTAATGACATCTTCCTCAGTTCTGGTATCCTGGTATTTTTGGTATACGTTTGTCTCAATAAGACACCTGTTGTCGGTTACCCGCCCGAGGCAAACGACCTCTTCTGCAATTCTGGCATCCTGGTACTTTTGGAATAATGTTTATGCCAGTATGTCGCCGTTATGTCGCTATTGTGTCGCCGTTATGTCGCCGTGATGTCGCTATTAAGTCGCCGTTATGTCGCCAATATGTCGCCGTTATGTCGCTGTTATGTCGCTATTATGTCGCCGTTATGTCGCCAATATGTCGCCGTTATGTCGCTATTATGTCGCCATTCAGTCGCCGTTATGTCGCCATTCAGTCGCCACTCAGTCGCCATTCAGTCGCCATTCAGTCGCCGCTCAGTCGCCACTCAGTCGCCGCTCAGTCGCCGCTCAGTCGCCATTCAGTCGCCGCTCAGTCGCCATTCAGTCGCCACTCAGTCGCCAGTATGTTTGTTTTGATTCAGTCGCCTTTCAGTCGCCGTTATGTCGCCATTCAGTCGCCACTCAGTCGCCATTCAGTCGCCATTCAGTCGCCACTCAGTCGCCATTCAGTCGCCATTCAGTCGCCATTCAGTCGCCACTCAGTCGCCATTCAGTCGCCATTCAGTCGCCACTCAGTCGCCACTCAGTCGCCATTCAGTCGCCAGTCAGTCGCCATTCAGTCGCCGCTCAGTCGCCATTCAGTCGCCACTCAGTCGCCACTCAGTCGCCAGTATGTTTGTTTTGATTCAGTCGCCTTTCAGTCGCCATTCAGTCGCCGTTATGTCGCCATTCAGTCGCCACTCAGTCGCCATTCAGTCGCCATTCAGTCGCCACTCAGTCGCCATTCAGTCGCCATTCAGTCGCCATTCAGTCGCCATTCAGTCGCCACTCAGTCGCCATTCAGTCGCCATTCAGTCGCCACTCAGTCGCCACTCAGTCGCCGCTCAGTCGCCATTCAGTCGCCGCTCAGTCGCCATTCAGTCGCCACTCAGTCGCCACTCAGTCGCCAGTATGTTTGTTTTGATTCAGTCGCCTTTCAGTCGCCATTCAGTCGCCGTTATGTCGCCATTCAGTCGCCACTCAGTCGCCATTCAGTCGCCATTCAGTCGCCACTCAGTCGCCATTCAGTCGCCATTCAGTCGCCATTCAGTCGCCATTCAGTCGCCACTCAGTCGCCGCTCAGTCGCCATTCAGTCGCCGCTCAGTCGCCATTCAGTCGCCACTCAGTCGCCACTCAGTCGCCAGTATCTTTGTTTTGATTCAGTCGCCTCTCAGTCGCCATTCAGTCGCCGTTATGTCGCCATTCAGTCGCCGTTCAGTCGCCATTCAGTCGCCGTTATGTCGCCATTCAGTCGCCACTCAGTCGCCATTCAGTCGCCATTCAGTCGCCACTCAGTCGCCATTCAGTCGCCATTCAGTCGCCACTCAGTCGCCATTCAGTCGCCACTCAGTCGCCGCTCAGTCGCCGCTCAGTCGCCGTTATGTCGCCGTTATGTCGCCATTCAGTCGCCATAGTAAAAGGTATAAAAGGCCGGTGCGGAGCGTTGGGAGGGGCATTCATTCTTCGACCGGGCTAGCAGTGACTCTGGTTTTCGGGTGTAACGTAGTGGGGAAGTGAAGTTTCTCCGCGACTTTTTCTGTTTGTTTTTACTTGGAATTATCCTAGTGAATTTAAACTTAGAATTTGTGTCTGTGCTTGGTTTTGCGGGGATTTTAATCGTCGTAACGCTAAGTTTAGACTGTTGTGGAGATTCTTTACTGCCATGTGTGGGTTTTTAGTTATTGTGAAGTTTTCTCTACGCTGTGTGTTCTAAGTGCCGTCATGTTATGCAGGGACAATGTCAATGCATAGCCGGGGCTAGGAATAGTGTCTGTGTTTGGTTTTGCGGGAAGAAATTCTCGTAACGTTAAATATAGATGACAGTGTTTAGGGGAATTTCACTTTTCTGTTGAGTTAGTTTAATTTAGTGATAACTTAGTTATTTTAGTGTTTTTCTATGGGGTATTTTTGCTATTTTAAAAGCCAGATCATTGTTTGGACTGACAGTTTGTCCAGCTAAACATTCACTCCGCCTAACGGTGCCAAAGGATTGGATGGTTAGGAGTCTATTGCTCCAAGTTTGAGAGGACTTGGCGTCTCTTTTATATCAACATAAGAGACGAATTATCTCACTAGTCTCAAGGCCCAGCTGTTTAGATGGATGTGGGGACGTCACGTGCGCGTCATCCGGAGTAATCTGGGCCCACTGAAGTCGACAGTAATTGAGACTAGGTCTCCTATTAAATTTATTTATATATTTCGGTGCTCCGGTTCATGCTAGTGCTGGTTGCAGGGACAGACTTCTGTCGTGACTGATATTACACTTAGTCTTTGTTGTGGCAGAGTTTCCCTCGTGATTAGTGCGTGTGTGTGCTAGGGTACTGATCCACTTATATACACGGAATAGGGCGACTTATTCTTATCCACCATGCCCGCGGGCGATAAGGAGGGAGTCAAATACACTGGCCTGTAGGTTGCCTTATCGGTCTCGCCTGCCGAACTTTACAGCCTCTCGTAGGGACTACACTTGCGTATATTACAAAGCATTAGGTCGATGGTAAGAACGAACTATGCTTTGAATATACTAGATTAGGGACAAAGGGTAGGATTAGGGTAGAATCACACACTTGTTTGATGTCTATTAACGTTCTTTATTAGTTAGGGTCTATAAATTTGAAACGGTTGATATATATTTATCTTTAAGGGTTTTAAAATATGGTTTCTTAATCCTAAAATATGTGTGTTTAAAAGGTAAAGAGTTTAACTGCCTAAATCTTTCTAATTTCTCATTTATATGGCGAAAGAATTAGTGCTTCTATAAAATTTTATTTCTACTTTTCATTTCTGGTTGTCTGGTGTAGGAACGAGGTACTGAGTAATAAAATCAGGTATTTACAACATAAACTCTTAATTATCAATCTGGATTTAGGAACGCAGACTATTCTGGGATTGAAGTACGGTTTGTTTTAGGGAACCTTTGTCAGGCAAGAGCAGTACAAAGGATTTATTGAGTGAATACTCAATTTCGACCTCTACTAAACATAATAGTTAACAAATAAACTCGGTGCTTCGTTTATACATCTAGAGAACTAGGAATTCTGTCTAGATTATCAGCTTTGGGGAATGGGACTATGGGATTAGCATCCCTAGCTTTTGAATATAAAAAAGATAAGTAATTATGATGATTGATGGATACTTTGACACTTCTTTTCATCATCATCTAGGTGCGTTTAGGTTACGAAGTGTTGGTCATAGCCCGTCTGGCTAAACTGGTAGGGTAGGTGTTCCGATTAATACTTGCAAATCGGACTAAGAGCTTCCAGACCTGCATCGGGCGTACGGAGCAGCACGTGTGATTAAATCACACATCGTTTAGAAGATGATAGTTAATTATAATTAACCTTGAAATGCTAGGGTGTAAAAGAGCTTATCTCAGGAGTGCTGCTTCTATGTTATCCCGGAAGCTTAATAGGTGTGGCAGGATTTTACCAACAACATTTTTATATATTTATATCATCATATATGCAATAATATTTAAATACATTATAGTACATTTTACACCACCATTTAAGTTGCACTAATAAATTCTAAATAATTTTCTATTTCTCTAAATAATTTTCTTTAAATTATTTCTTACTTTCATAAATAATTATTTTATTACCATAAATATCTGTTCTCAAAAATCTAGGTAATAACTAATAATAAATAAAGTCAGAGTCCAAAATTTAGCTGATACTCATTAAAGAATTTGAGGTTGCTGCGGTTCACTTCGAGGGGTCCTAACTACTAGCTAGACGATCACATGGCCATATTTTAAGGGTAAATCGAAAGGGGATGTTATATTAAGGTAGGTTAGGTAGATAGAAAAGGGGGGAGTTACAGCATTATTTACTAATTCCACGTAAACACCCATTCGATGCTGTTTGATATGTACGTGTACCCGCGACTAATCCGATTCTCTAAATACCTACCTACTGAATGTAGGTGGTAGAAATTGGTGTCAATCGCACCTTTGTAGTCTTTTTTTTAAGTGTAATTAACACTTTAAAAAACTATAAATATATAGAAATCAGAATTTCTCACATGAGTTTATATATTTGATGCTGTCATCAATACAATTAGATATAGTTAGTATGTACTGTCTCAATATAATTATTTAAAGATTTCGACAACATTTAAAAACACATATCAAAAAGGTCAAAAACTTTTGTGTACATAGTAAAACCCAACTTATTTGAAAAACATACTACATGCACTGTCTTATTTCAAGAGACCCTTACCCTGAATTACTTAAATTAGGACAATGTTATAAGTACACATCGGTAACACGTGGCATTTAGGTAGCACTTAAAAGATTAGTGATGAGCACACATCGGTAACTCGTGGCACTATCTTTTAAGTGCTACCTAAATGCCACGAGTTACCGATGTGTAGTTATAAGCCTTAGAGCGTTTTTACATTGTCTGATCCGATATAGGATATCGGACGAGCTTTGGAGAAAAACAGCTGCTAGAAAATGCCCCATGGCATCAAGTGTCTTTGTTTCTATCATTACGCTTTCTTTTGAACGACAAACAATAAATGACGATGACTGATAATAAATGATAATGACGATGTGGTGGAATATCTGCGCAAGAAGACCCGTTACGAGTTGAAAGTGTTCCAGCTGCGATCGCGTCATTACGTGCACTTCAGCTCGTTTGTGGTGCGCGTGCCGCGGCCGCTGCTGGAAGCCATCGCGAGCACGGACTTCTGGCCGAAGGGTGTGATATTTCGGCGGCTCCGTGGGAATCTACCGAATCCCACACCAGAGCAAGTGACGCCGCAACAGAAAACTGCGTCACGAAAATGATTTTTAGTATTTAAGTTTTTTATAATTGTATATACATATATGTTAGTTTGTAAGGTATGTATCTATTATGGGCCTTAGTAGCCTGAAAATAAATGTTTTGATTGATTGAATAATTAAATATATAAAGAGGCACTTTTTCATTTTTGCTTCTTTGTAGTCGTATACAACATCCGATATCGGATCGGACAATGTGAAAACGCTCTTCAATGTACCAGCGATTAAATTAGCTTTCAGAGAACGCTTAAACGCAAAGGATCGCTTATCTATACTTTCTCAGAACATTTTCTAATTCTACTTAAGAGGGTAGAGAAAGGTAAATATATGCTGTTTTCCTGTCCTTCGTAGCAGCAAGATAGCAGAAAGAGTCCGGCGACAGGATGTAATAACCGCGTAAGAATTTTTCACGTTGTCCGATGCATATTGGATGTCGGATATGACAACAAGAAATAAAAAATTTAAAAGTGCCCTTTTATATTTATTGTTCAAAAGATAACCTGAAATCAAAAAAGGACTTGATGCAATAAGGCAACTTTCTAGCAGCTGCTGTTCGCCAAGGATTATCCGACATCCGATATCGGATCGTGCAATGTGAAGACACTCTAACGCTCTCCAAGGATGTTGGAAAAACCTGTGCAAGTTGCGAAAAGTTTTCAAAAGGTTTGAAAATGTTCTCGCTAATTGCAGGAAAATCTTACAAGAAAGAAAGTTTTCATTTTGGAAATTGAAGTCTGTTTGTCGCTCTCACTTCTTTATCATTTCATCGAACAACACATATGTCAAAACTGTGCTAGGTATCCTGCCGCACATATTATGCCGCGGACTGGACTCAAGCGGCGCGGCGCGCGGCATACCAATCTTGCATCCAGTTCGCGGCCTTAGGAATTTTGACAAAGGTATCACACATCTTGGGACTTAAGAAGTCTATCTCTTGGGCTGTGGCGCCTCTTTATAATTTCATGCAGTACGACATATGTGATAGGTATGTGATCCTGGCGTACGTAGTTGAAATTTTCCCAAATATGTTACCTCACGCCTTGGGACTTAGGAGTGACAAAGCACCTAAGGGAGTGCCATACTTGAGGTAGCACTTGAAATTCAGACATAGCGTAGAAGTCTATCTCTTTGGCAGTGTTGCCTCTTGGAAGTCGACGTATACATCGATAAGTTCATCCAGTACGACGTACGTGATGACGGTGTGGATGACCTGCCGTATGTAGTAGGGGAGGAAGCCTTTCCACAGGTACATCACGCCTTTGTAGCGGAGCATGCCTTTGAGGATGTCCACGCTGCGCCGGTGACGCTCTTGGTATGATTGATATCTAGAGCAAAATACAAGTATTTGTGGCGTTTTCTATGAAAAGGGACCTTACTGTCGATGGCGCTAACGCCATTATTAACGATGCTCCGATATAAATGCAATGCCGCGCGACGTTATGCGGCGTAAGCGCCATCGACAATAAGGTCCCTTTTCATAGATAATGCCCCATTTTTGAAAAGTAAGATGAATTCATACTGCCAAACTGAAAATGGAATCTTCGTCGTGAACAGATCCTCTGATGATATTTCATATTTATTTATTTCGTATATGCACGGATACATTACACGTCAAAACATTTTAAAGATAAGATTAACACTTAGGTATTATTAATACATTTCCATCATTGATTATGAAATCATATAATTTTCAACATCATATTAAAAATATTTTAAGCTCACAGTTCGTGCGCTCGACCAGTACAGGCGGTGCAGTCGGTGCCCCGAGAAGAAGATCCTCGAAAATTCCCCCGAGTATAGGGTCCCGTTTATACCCTCTGGGTACGAACCCCTAAAAATAGCCATAACTGTACCTGGTCTTAACCTGGTCGACGGGCAGCGACAGAAAGGCAGAGAAGAGGCTGGAGATGACAGCGGTGTATAGATGCAGTTTGATGCCGGTGTCCATAAATTCGCCCCGGGTGAACGCTTTTCGGACCTAGTGGGTGACATAAATAAAATGATGAGATGTTACTTTAATTTTGATGCCAAGTTTCATGCTATTTCAGCATATAATTTTAAAATGAGTGCGTAACTTATTGACGACCGGTCTGGCCTAGCGGATAGTGATTGCCTGCGAAGCCGATGGTCCTGGGTTCGAATCCCGGTAAGGGCATTTATTTGTGTGATGAGCACAGATATTTGTTCCTGAGTCATGGATGTTTCCTATGAATTTAAGTACCTATTTGTATATTATAACCGGGTGTGGCCTGTAACATGAGCAAATAATTAAAACATAGATTGTACTCCTCCAACGGTGACACTTTTGTTCAACAACTTTTAAAAATTATGAAGTATTTAGACTCCCTATTTTTCATACAAAATAAATATTATCTTCAATGGACGCCATCGACACGCCATATCATTGTGATTGGCGTTGCTTGTCACGCCTTAAACATAACAAAATTCGCAGTACATTGCGTCTTAGAATAAACTTTAAAGTGTGTTAAAAATCAAACTCCAAGTTATTTTTAAAAGTCTCTGAACAAATGTTGGTCAGTATGAGGAGTACAGCATACTGTTCAATTTTTTGCTCATATTACAGGCCACACCCGGTATATATCGTTGTCTGAGTACCCACAACACAAGCCTTCTTGAGATTACCGTGGGACTTAGTCAATTTGTGTAAGAATGTCCCTATAACATTTATTTTTTATCTATTGTATAGCGGCACTTGTGATTCTTAGAAAAGAGTAATTGAGAATGTACCTACCTCGGCGTAAACGCCGACTTGTGTTGTAGTAACGAAGATAGACCGTATGACCGTGGGCACGGCGCCGCGCCACCACGTCGCCACGCCTTCTCTGCGTGCTATTCTGCAACCATACATTACTTTGTAAATATCCATTCAGTTTTGTATAACATCTATATGTACGGAGTCGCGGTGGGTGGCTGCAAATTTTAGTGATCAAAATCGTTCTTGATTTATAGACCTCAACAGCTGGGAGAAGATATCCTCCGGATGCTGCATGACGAGATCAAAATTACAGATCAGGTGAAAAAAATTGGGGGTAGATAAACGCACTGTCGGCTTAGTGCCTATCTAACAAGATATAATAAACAAGTTTTGAGGATACTATCCATACCTCATCGTGTACCTCAGTAGCTGTAAGATGACGCATTCCGGGTGTTGTACAGGGTGGGGAGCCGCGCGAGCGCCGCAAACGCCGCACTTCAATCATAGCGTTGGGGTATCTATATATAGGATAGGATAGGCACTTGTATACCAACCTCAGTAGCTTTAAAATGACGTTTTCGGGATGTTGTACATATTTGCAGGCCACAGAGCAGGGTGGGGAGCAGCGCGAGCGCCGCAGACGGCCCACTTCGATCATGCGAACCAGCCCTATCTCCGAGGGCGTGCCCATGAACGCGCCCACCAGCCCGGCGATGACGGCGATGCGGAGACGCGCTGTGAAGTCTGGATCCTTGTCGTGGTCTCTGATGAAACAAAAGGATTTGTGAATTCTCTAATAATATGGTGGTACAAACAGCAACACTCTTAACTGTCCATCAGTGGACCTTATGCCTTTTGGAATAAGGTCCACCGATGTAACAGTGTGGGCGATGGTATATCAAACGTAGCGTATCAGACTACGCGTCAAAAGTGTAGATACTTTTTGCATTATACACGATGATTTTTAATCGGTGATCAGGAACCAATTTTTCTAATTCAGTCAGCGATGGCGATCACATTTAACTATGACACCAACCGCGAAATCGCGAAAAAAAAATTAACTGTCTCATAGAAAATATCAACATCGGACCATCCCAAATGTATGAAACAGGCAAATTTTTTTTGTGATTTCCAGGTTGGTCCCATAGTTAAATGTGATCGCCATCGATGACTGAATTAGAAAAATCGGTTCCTGATCACCGATTACATTTCTTGGTGTATACTAACTTAAGAAGAGGAGTTTCTATATAAAGAATAATTAAGACTGTGACAGACTTTTGAACAGGAACTGTAGAAATATAATATTTATACTTGGCAAAGTATTCAAAGGCGGCAGATCTAGAAAGAAGGCGTTCGCGTTATTTACCTTTAAATGCTTCGAATGTTGATATTGGCTATATCTAATCCTCTTTTTTAGACATGTGCGGAATACAGCGTTATATATAGACGTAAATGTGCCACAGATACTAGGTACGTAATCAGAAACTTACTTTTATATTTATCATAAAGCAAGCCATATATCTTCATTCCTGGTCTTTTAAAGCGTTGGTTCAAGAGCTGTCAGAAACTTGCCTAGCTAACTTACTTTTTATATTTATCATAGAGTGCATTGTAGACGAAAAGCCGTGAGCCCGTGTAGGTCAGCTGCCGCAGCAGCCCCGCTGTCAACCCGGCGTAGAGCCCGCGAGTGCCCTCACAGACCATGATGCGATGGAGCATCTTCGTAGTCGCCACTTTTTTCGGGAACAGCTGCAAACGGACCTTGATCACGTCGAGCGGGTGAACGGTTGTGGTGGCTACCATTCTGAAATGTGACAGTCGTTCTCACTGCTGAGGGTTGTGACTCCACTGGCTATATATTTTTTATAATAAGTAAACTAATTCACCCTCCTCCTAAAGGAAAAAGGTTTTGACTATGTCGGCGTCCTGGCGTAAATTTCCTGTGCAATGTTTTGACGGTAGTCACATTAAATCTACAGATAAGTAGGATAGGTTCGTTAGGTCGATTAAGATGCCCGAAGAGCAAACAGTCCAGAAATAGGCGCGCGTACGCGCCTTGATTTTCAACATTCTATTTACTTACCCGGAAACAACTCCCATGGCCACTTTTAACCTTGTAGGTATCATGTCCAGCTTTTTCTGGGCCCGATCTATCCTAGTCCATGCCACGTCTTCCGGTACTGGTCTTCCGAAAATATGTGCGGATTTTGAGCTCTCAAATAGTATACAATACCTAGGATTTGGCCTTACATAAAGAAGATTTGTAAGATATGGCTCGTTGAGAGTTACAGTAGTCATTTTTGGTATGGAAAGAGATGATTCAGAAGTTTTTGGCTCTTTGAGAGTTTTAGAATGTTGCCCAAGTTGTGGTGTTACAGGATTTGACTCATGAATGACCGGTTCTGTGCTGGTATCTATTCTAGCCTTGGTTTTTACTATAACTAGAGGTATACATGTATCAGAATTCGTTGAAACCATGAAGATTTTGTTTTCTGTCTTATAGTTCGTTGGCAAGAACAAATCTTTTTTCGCATCTATTTGAAAGAGGCTCTCTATAATTTTATTCAGACATTGTGTTGCTGGGGTCTGAAAATTCGGAGGATTTAAGATATCGTTCGGTTTCATTTTAAATGGATACAGATAGGGGTTGAGTTTCTTATGGAGTGTAGTATTCATGACGAATTTTATGAAGCATGGGCACTATAACATTGTGCACTGGTTTTTGCGTTTCGTCATCTTGTTTAGAGTATTCCCAGCGGTAGGTTTAAAAGCCATATTTTTAGTTATACTCGTGTATTACTTGTAAATTTGCATAAACATACTTGGCATGTTTTATTCTCATGACATATTTGCGACTGACTTTTCTACGTCAGTTCTTCATTTAGGTACGTAAAAAGGAGTTTTACTAGTATAGATAAAAGTTCCATGGTCCCAGAGTATTCGTGATTACACATGACGCTTCAAGCTTGGCTGCAAAAAATAGACGCGACTCTCCCTAGCAATATAGGTATTATTAGGTAATGAAGCAACATGCACAATTGCACAGGCTACTCGCGAGTGGTCGAAGCTAGGTCGTGAATGTAACTGGGGCATGTATTGTCGCGGGCTACTTGTGCAAACAGCGTGTTTAAAATATTAATTGCACACGGTGCATTTAAGCTTGCATGTTGGGGCGCTGGTTACCTGCGCGATCAGCATGCTCAAGCTACATACAGCAGTTACTCCTTACAGAAAACCGCAGCCAAATAATACTAGAGCCTACTCATAGTGTCGTGTTCCTGCCGGTAAGATTGCCAGAGCTCAACGAGGGTGCGGAGCAAGTGCGGAGTGTTAGGGTCGGCAACGCGCATGTAACACCTCTGGAGTTGTAGGCGTCCATAGACTACGGAGAATGCTTACCATCAGGCGGGCCGAATGCTTCTTGGCCCGTACGTAAGATTATAAAAGTTCCTCGCGAGTACATGACTCAAATAAATTATGATAGTACAATACTAACTCGTTATTTTGTATTCATTCCCACGGTATTGGAACCTTGTAGGTACATGTAGAAGTCCTGGTTTTAACTTTTCTTAATTTTCTATGTCTTATAATATTAGGTATATGGTCTAGCTTTTAATGTAAACAGATAATCTGATAGGCATAAAAAATAGATTTATTTGCCTAATATGAAATGGAATCGAGTGACACCTTCAAAATAAATATTCACCATCTCCCACACTGTTAACTGACAGTTCGTAAACCTTATTACAATAGGCATAAGGTCCACCAACGGACAGTTAAGAGTGTAGCTGTTTGTACTTAATTAAATAATAGTACTAGGTAACAGAAGACTCACTCTCTAACAAAACGCGTCTGTTACGATCAGGACAGATATGGCCGCTAGGTGGTGACAGCGCCATGCGCGGCTTATGTCTAGCCACCAAAATTGGTGTGGAACGAATGTACTTTTAGCTACCTGTAGCAAAGCGACGGAATCGCGGAGTGAGCCACGCCTGTCTACAGGTAAATCGGGGTAACGGTGAAAATTTGAGGTTACATTAAAATGCAAAGTTACAACAAAAATCTTTAATAACGTTCGTTCGTTTAACAAAGCATTCATGTCTGCGCTATGTTAGTCACAGTTAAATATATTTATAAAAATATATATAAGTACATACTACATACCTTTAAATATCATACAGAATATTTCATAAGAATGGTCTTAAACAAAATGGTAACCAGGAATCTCAATGCTTAATTTCATTATTTCAATACATAAAGTTGAAATAGAATTATTTGAATTCGATGGTGTGTAAAAATAACGCTTGCATAAAGCCATCCTTTTAAGCTCGAATGTCACAGACAGTATGATAATCTTATCAAATTATAACATAAAAATATGAGGTCTAAAATGCAATGGTTATGAGATACATTTACTGTGCCTTGGATGGCATAATACAAAGTTCTATAGCTGGTCAAGCAAATCTTGTCAGTAAAAAAAGGAGGGGGCACGGACAACGTCACCAGAGTCGCCGACATACGCACGAAGAAAGGAGTCATCCGTAGGGCGTATAACAACTTGTGCCCCCTCCCTATTACTTAGTTAATTCTACAACTTCCATTTTTTTTATTGTCTTTTTTTTGTTGAGTCTCTCAACGCCCGGGAGTATGTTGCGAACGCAACCTTTATTTGTATAATACAGTAACTAAACGCAGCCGTCGGGCTCGGCTAGTATTTGGAAGCTTTTTCTAAAGCACCAATAGGAGCGCTCCACATATTATGTATCGCGGCCAATTAGAGGCACCCAAATCTTAACCACTATTTTCGGACATTCAAATTATGCAAATCACTCTTTCATCAGCCTCCATACGATTACCACACCACTTTTACATTTAACCGTTTAGTCAAGGAACCCTTGTAAAACCAGTACCTATTGAAATTATAATAGTTTACTTCAAATCGAAGCTTTTATTTGAGTCGTCGAGATCCTGACCTGCACGGCGGCTACAGGCGCGAAATTCAAATTTTCTATGGGACGATATCCCTTCGCGCCTACATTTTTCAAATTTGCCGCCTTTTTCTACTGACAAGATCTGCTTGACCAAGTATATATTTAAGCTCGAGTGACAAAATTAATCATAACTAGGTAGGGTAATTCGCCAGTAACTGGCCACCGGCCAATAACTGGCCACCCTAAACTAAAAAATAATTATATTCACCTATAATAAACAGAATTAATTTTAGTATAAAGTTTCAATAACTGACCAGCCTGCAATAACTAGCCACCTTATACTAAAATGAATTCTGTTTATAGGTGAATAGAATAAATTTTTAGTGTAGGGTGGCCAGTTACTAACAGGTGGCCAGTTACTGGCGAATTACCCTAATACAATTCATTGACATTTAATGTTTAGTCAAATGAGGTGAATAAAATCTAGAGTAAACTTTTGAAGTGTAATTAAATTTTAATAAGTGTTTCTATTCTACCGAATATAAAAGTGTTTCTAACAATGCATTTTGTTTACAGATCGATTTGTGTATAGATCGTATGTCGACAATAGTTTAAAAACCTATAGAAATTGTAAAGATATCCAAAAAATATTAATAAATTTGTACGATCCGATTCTAACGCTAAATGTGCGTATCTACACTATCTACTATTTTGAATTATATTTTTATATAACATAGGTAACATTACATCTGATACTGTACAATAATATCACTTATGCACGTAGGGTGAACTTGGTTAATTTCGTTATAGAATATTCATTTTAATTTTTAAGTTTGGATCCAAACACTATTTAGTAGGACACGAATAATAATTTTATTCCATTTTCTCGTTCCAGTTTTCATTTTATTTAATTTTAGTAGCTACACTATCAATAGTATTTTAGTAATGTTATATTATTACTCGAAGGTAATGTCATTATTACTGATAGTGTTTAGATCGTATAAGCATGAGAAATAGTATCACGTTATTTCGCATATCATGTAATTGTCCGAGTTTCCCCTAATGTAAATATGTATGTAGATTTTTAGATATGAAGTAGGGCATCGTATATCATCTAAATGTGTAAATATGGTGCAGTCGACATCAGATATATCGGAGCGGACAAGGTGCTCAAAAATATCTGAACACGCACTCTAACGCCCTGACAATAGAGGTGTGTTTAGATATTTGTGAGCAATTTGGTTGCTCCGATATATTTGATGGCGACTGTACAGAATTAATCAAAACTAAAGTCTCATAAAGCGAAAACAACTATGAAAATAAACTTATAAAATCCATGTATGAAAATAAACTTAATATAAAAAAAAATAAAAAAACAAATATATGCTCAGAAACATAAATGGAATAAGTATTTAATCACAATGAAAATGTTGCTTTTTAGTAATTTTGGCACTTGAATGATATAATTTTTCGAATTCATGGTCCAACAATAAATATTTCTACAATTTTTGCAGAAAATACATAATATTCATATTGTAAAATCTTGCAAACTTTTTAAGGTGTAGGTATATTATATCGAGCTTACATCGATTTGCTTTTTTGTTTGTAAGGTATTCCACCTGTCCCATATTTGATTTTAGTTCGTTTTTTTAGCATTAGAAAGAAGGTAAGCGAGCGAAGCGACATGTGTTTTAATTGAAAAACGCTTTTTAAATATCAGTAATAGTCCGGTGGCCGGCTGCATGAAACAAACCTCATCAAAAAATAGAATATACCTACCCTGTAGAGGTACCTGACATTTAGTAGCTTCCAACGCACTTGGTCGGCCTAGGCTTAACCTGGCAGATTTTGTACAAATGGCAAAAACGTAGGACAAAAATTCATCAAAAAAAACCTCATCGAAAAATAGAATGAAACTTGTATGGTAGGATACCTGACCATGAGGACAGTAAAAAAAAATTGGTCGGCCTCACCTTAACCTGGCAGTTTTTGCAGTCCGACCAAATTTATAAAAAAATCATCAAAAATCTTTTATCGAAAAATCGTATGAAACTGGTATGGTACGATGGCTGCCTTTGAGGACAGTAAAAAAAAAGTGGTCGGCCAAATCCTGTGTTGGCAGGTTCCTGTGTCCGGCCAATTTTGTGGTACCACGTGAGAGCTACAATTTTACCTCATCGAAAAATAGAATGAAACAAACGGATTATAATAGCTAAAATAAGCCTGTTGACGTATGTCTTGGTCGGCCTCACCTTAACCTGGCAGTTTTTGCAGTCCGACCAAATTTATAAAAAAATCATCAAAAATTTTGTATAGAAAAATCGTATGAAACTTGTATGGTACGATAGCTGCCTTTGAGGACAGTAAAAAAAAAGTGGTCGGCCAAATCCTGTGTTGGCAGGTTCCTGTGTCCGTCCAATTTTGTGGTACCACGTGAGAGCTACAATTTACCTCATCGAAAAATAGAATGAAACAAACGGATTATAATAGCTAAAATAAGCCTGTTGACGTATGTCTTGGTCGGCCTCACCTTAACCTGGCAGTTTTTGCAGTCCGACCAAATTTATAAAAAAATCATCAAAAATTTTTTTATCGAAAAATCGTATGAAACGTGTATGGTACGATAGCTGCCTTTGAGGACAGTAAAAAAAAAAGTGGTCGGCCAAATCCTGTGTTGGCAGGTTCCTGTGTCCGACCAGTTTTGTGGTACCACGTGAGAGCTACAATTTACCTCATCGAAAAATAGAATGTAACAAACGGATTATAATACCTAAAATAAACCTGTTGACGTATGGCTTGGTCGGCCTCACCGTAGCCTGGCAGTTTTTGCAGTCCGACCAAATTTGTGGTACCACGTGACAGCTACAATTTACCTCATCGAAAATAGGATGAATAAAAAAAACGGATTATAATAGCTAAAATAAACCTGTTGACGTATGGCTTGTTACGGACGGCTTTCATAAATTCAATGTGGCAGTGTGCGGCAGAATCCACTTGCATCAAATTTGATGCAACACATTGTGGCTGGACATTAAGAGATGAAATGTATAAGATCAAATGGTTTGAAGGACACATAACGCCTTTGCGAGTCGAAGAAATAACAATAGATAAGTCGGAGTCTGGGGAAAGTTCGTCAGACTTCGACTCCGAAGATGATTATGATTAACAGTAATTATTAACAATAAAAGGGTTATTCCCACTAGTTACCACCAAGTTCTTAGCAGTGGTAACTACTGGGAATTATTTTCCCACCTTTTACCACTGGTAACTACTGGGAAAAAAAATTCCTAGTAGTTACCACCAACTCGGTTTGGTGGTACCTACTGGGAATTTTTATTCCCAGTAGTTACCACTGGTAAAAGGTGGGAATTTCTTTTCTACAAACCGAGCTTCGAAGGAGAAATGCTACAGTTGATGGAAAAAAGGCTGATTTGATGCAAAGATAATCACTTAATATATGTGAGGTTATCTTGTGTATTTTACCGTTTATTAAAACTTTGGAAGGCTCACGTGCAGTTTTTCCTCTTATATTACAAGTGTTCGATTGAAAACTAAGCTTTGGTGTATACCTGGATCACCTGCATGTACAAGAAGGCGTTTCATATACGCCCGCCCATCAGATAGGTACACAAAGTAATGATGCGTATGGAATACAGCATGTGTGGCCAAGCCATTATGCCCTAAATTATGTACTACTTCGTTAAAACTTAGCTTACCTGTGTATTTACTCTTTCCAAAATATTTATCTTCCTTAAAATGCAGCCTACACAAACGGTCTTTGTCATTTGCCTTAGTTTTTGGTACTCAAAGCTTTTTCTCACCGATTTATGCATATCGGGTCCTTGGGAAAAAAGGGAGATCCTATAGGTATATTTCCACAATTTGTCGCACACTATTGCAGTATTGTGGAGAAAAAAAAACATACAACCGAATTGATAACCTCCTCCTTTGGGATTTGGAAGTCGGTTAAAAAAGGAGAATGTTTACAATTTATTGGAAACAATGTATGTGATTTGACAGTGACAGCAACTCCACTATGGAGGCGCCACCTGGCGTGATAAAATGTCAGTTATGCCTCCTCATTCTATCTGTAGTGGAAAAGTAGGATATACGATTCAAAACTTGTCAAAAATCGATGAAAACCTTTTTATTTTTGACATCTGTGAGACATCATCTCAACGTAAGTGTTACTCTGAAACCACGTCAGTAGTTAGAAAACGACGACCGGTCTGGCCTAGTGGGTAGTGACCCTGCCTATGAAGCCGATGGTCCCGGGTTCGAATCCTGGTAAGGGCATTTATTTGTATGATGATACAGATATTTGTTCCTGAGTCATGGTTGTTTCTATGTATTTAAGTATTTATATATTATATATATCGTTGTCTGAGTACCCACAACACAAGCTTTCGTGAGCTTACCGTGGGACTTAGTCAATTTGTGTAAGAATGTCCCTAACAAAAAAAAAAAAAAAAAAAAAAAAAAAAAAAAAAAAAAAAAAAAAAAAGAGTTATGAATAAAATTTGAACTTAATGTTTTCTTTTTTTAAAGCCCTCTAAGACCTCCATGGACTCATTTACTTATGACTTTTTTCAGTTAGCATTATTAAGTTAAGTTCAAGCTGCGAAGAAACCATATTTTCAATATAGAAATTATTATTCTTTATAAATGTGGTCGGACTGCAAAAACTGCCTGGCTAAGGTGAGGCCGACCAAGACATACGTCAACAGGCTTATTTTAGCTATTATAATCCGTTTGTTTCATTCTATTTTTCGATGAGGTAAATTGTAGCTCTCACGTGGTACCACAAAATTGGTCGGACACAGGAACCTGCCAACACAGGATTTGGCCGACCACTTTTTTTTTACTGTCCTCAAAGGCAGCTATCGTACCATACAAGTTTCATACGATTTTTCTATAAAAATATTTTGATGATTTTTTTATAAATTTGGTCGGACTGCAAAAACTGCCAGGTTAAGGTGAGGCCGACCAAGACATACGTCAACAGGCTTATTTTAGCTATTATAATCCGTTTGTTTCATTCTATTTTTCGATGAGGTAAATTGTAGCTCTCACGTGGTACCACAAAATTGGTCGGACACAGGAACCTGCCAACACAGGATTTGGCCAACCACTTTTTTTTACTGTCCTCAAAGGCAGCTATCGTACCGAACAAGTTTCATACGATTTTTCGATAAAAATTTTTTGATGTTTTTTTTATAAATTTGGTCGGACTGCAAAAACTGCCAGGTTAAGGTGAGGCCGACCCAGACATACGTCAACAGGCTTATTTTAGCTATTATAATCCGTTTGTTTCATTCTATTTTTCGATGAGGTAAAATTGTAGCTCTCACGTGGTACCACAAAATTGGTCGGACACAGGAACCTGCCAACAAAGGATTTGGCCGACCACTTTTTTTTTACTGTCCTCAAAGGCAGCCATCGTACCATACCAGTTTCATACGATTTTTCGATAAAAAATTTTTGATGATTTTTTTATAAATTTGGTCGGACTACAAAAACTGCCAGGTTAAGGTGAGGCCGACCAAGACATACGTCAACAGGCTTATTTTAGCTATTATAATCCGTTTGTTTCATCCTATTTTTCGATGAGGTAAATTGTAGCTCTCACGTGACCCAATAAATCTGGTCGGACTGCAAAAACTGTCAGGCTAAGGTGAGGCCGACCACTTTTTTTTTACTGTCCTCAAGGTCAGCTATACTACCATACAAGTTTCATTCTATTTTTCGATGAGGTTTTTTTTGATGAATTTTTGTCCAACGTTTTTGCCATTTGTACAAAATCTGCCAGGTTAAGCCTAGGCCGACCAAGTGCGTTGGAAGCTACTAAATGTCAGGTACCTCTACAGGGTAGGTATATTCTATTTTTTGATGAGGTTTGTTTCATGCAGCCGGCCACCGGACTATAACTATTACTTATGAAAGCAGAAGAATATATAAATGATCGTATTAGATTCATAATTGTTACATATTTGCCGTGACTTATTTTTAAAACGTGTTTTTCAATTAAAAGACGCGTCAAGATTGTTTACCTTTTTTCTAATGCAAAAAAAAAACGAACTATAGTATGTCGAACTTAAAAACTCGTACCATGTAAATTACTGTTTCCATTCACAAAACAATTCATCAAAATTCCGATTTTTCACTGTACGCTTAGAATAATTAAAATACTCCCTACAGGTACTTGAAGTAAGCGGCGTTCAGCTGCTCGAGGAAGATGAAGGTTAGAACTGTGTGCGGCCCGAGCCGCGCGTAGTACGGCAGGAAGCCCTTCCACAGGGATAGGACGCCTTCTTTCTTGAGTAGGTCGGACACCACGGACAGCTGGCTCTGGCCCTTGGCGGCGTTTTGGATTCTAAAAAGACATCAAAAAATTACAACTTTTCTTTCAAACCATACTTTTAACTAGTACGTGCGTGTTGAAGGGTGCATCGTCTTCGACAACCTTTGTGAGTCTTCCATTTTCACTTCACTTTCACATTTCAAACATTGTTCCTACGTCAAATTTAAAACTATCGGCAGGCCTATGGAACTCTCCGCGCGAGCTCGGATTTATATCTACGAGTCTGCTACCGTTGACGGTAGAAAAGCAAACCAGTTGGTTGCCACACGCGCTCCCGCACGCACGCACGTCATCGCGCGCCGCACTGTCAATTTTTACAATAGTTACTAGCTACGTAGGTACTATTGAATTTCTTTAATTAAACATGTAGTGTTTATTACGACAAATGTATAGTTAGATATCTATCTATTTGAAATAGGTAGCAAATTTTTAATTTATTTTGGTACTTAAATATTTATTTTAACGACAATAAGTTTATTTTACACCGGAAAGTACCTAATCATTTATGTTCTGGTTAAGTTATAAATCTTATAATTAATCACCTGTATTCATGTGTTATCTATTATTTTTCTTTATTGTATAACATTAATCTCTTTCTGGTTTTAAATTACCTACACGAAGTTTTAAAACTAATTCTTGCTGGGATCATTGCGCGGTTTATAAAACGGCGTAAACACTGCGGTTACTGCAGGGACATATGACCTATTAAAATGAGTATTTCGCAAACACTAACGCATAAACGGAATATTAGGAATAATTTATATAATAGTAAGAACTATTATATAATCTGTGCTATCGGGTAAAAGTAAGTAAAGTAAATTTAAAAGTATCGGGTATAGTAAGGTAATTCGCCAGTAACCGGCCGCCCTAAACTAAAAATGAATTCTATTCACCTATAAACAGAATTCATTATAGTATGTCTCAATAACTGGCCAGCTTTCAATAACTGGCCACCTTATACTAAAATTAATTCTATTTATAGGTGAATAGAATTCATTTTTAGTTGAGGGCGGCCAGGTACTGAAACCGGCCAGTTACTGGCGAATTTATTTCAAACATGTCAACTTATGGCCTACATCAGCACTAGATATGCTATGATATCCTTCTAACCACATAGCCAAATGATGTAGCTTTGAAGAACAAAATGTGTCTCACCTAGTTTTGATGATGTCGACCGGCATGGATGCGATGGTGGTGACCAAGCCAGACACCATGGACGCGCAGAAGTGCAGCGTGATGCCGTCAGGTACGTAGCCTACGAACGCCTCGCGCGCCTGCAACACAAAACGATTTATCAAAAAAAGAATTACTCTAATCGGCCCACGGGTCTCGGAGTAATCGGTGAACATACATAAAAAAACAGCCACAACCGAATACAGAACCTCCTCCTTCTATGAAATTGAAGTCGGTTAATGAAGTAGAACATAGTAGACTCAATGCAATGCAAAAACTTGTTATCCATCGTATTTTCTCGGAAACATTCGTATTTGTCACGCTACTTCAGTCAACCTCAGTAAGCTTTGCACCAAGACTGACTGAGATAGCAAGACACGTTCGTACGTATCCGTGAAAATACGATGGAAAATAATTATGCACTATACATTATAAAATTTATACACGAGTCCAAACTTGCAAAAAAGTTAAGCAAAAACTCCGTAGCATATTTTGTGCAAGTGGCGAATCAAGCAGAAAAAAACTGTACGCTCGCCACTTGGAGCGCTCGTAAGTTGGAGTCCTTTAAATTTAGAAGAATATAACTTTGAGTGTTGTGCACCTCAAACAATAACAAGAAACTGAGGTAAAGAATACATATAAAGAAGAATATGTGAGTGACCTGTGAGTATGTGCTGAGCTGAGCTGCATTGACGACCATGGCTCGCCCGACGGTGGGTGTGGCGCCGCGCCATAACTTTAGGACGCCTTCTTCGCGTACTATCCTGTAAACAAGTGCAATAAAACAAGTTATAGGAGAAAAGTTATATTGGCAGATTATCTTGGGTCAAATAGATGGCAAGCGTGCGCGAGGAAAAGCACCCTCGAGATGGTCTGATGTTGCGAAGAGGGTGGTTGGCGGCAACATGCAGTGCGTGAACCATGTGGCTTATGACCGCACACTATGGAGACAGGAGACAGAGCACACATGGTCGCGATCCTCAGCAATAAGGGACCGAGGAAGAAGATATTAGAAGAAAAAGTAAAAGTAGCAAAAACCTTTCGTGAAAACTCGGAAATCATTATAATTTTCACTAGTTTTGGATGCGGGTTTTTAGATGAAATTTGGCACAGATATAGGTAGTTTATAGCCTTGAAAACATAGGATAGGGAGTGCAAAGGGGTTTCATCGGTGTTAACATATGTTGAGATTAATACCTCATGAGGGCATCAGCCACGTTCTTATAATTCCTTCGCTGGTCAGCGGGCAGGCGGCCATCGGCTGTCATGCGAATGAGGGCGACTTCAGCCGGGGTGCCCACGAAGGCGCCTATGGAGCCCGCAGCGACACCCAGGAGGGTCTTCATGCCGAAACCAGGGGCGGCGCCGGCATTTCGTCTGAAACGAGGACAAAATACATTTAGAACAGAACCTTTTTGAGCTAACTCGTGATCGGCCGTTTTCGTTAATTCATTCTTTATTATCTTTTACCATTGAACTATTATTACTACCGTATAGAACCGGCGGCACAAAAACCAGTATTTTGCGCCATGAGTTGCTGTCGTTTTGACAACAAACATGAATTTCACGGCGCTTACGGCGATTTGGTCGCGTGGTAGGTACAGGTTGCGATTGCGACAATTTCATTGTTTAGGAAGGCTTCTCTATTAGTGGGTAATAATAACTAACGATAGACCATAAGATCTACCGATTTCATCCCATTTTCTTTTTCCTCGCGTGATCCAGGCATTTTACCACGGCTCATGGGAACCATCCGCTTGACTACTAATCCCAAGAATTAACGTAGGCACTAGTTTTTACGAAAGCGACTGCCATCTGACCTTCCAACCCAGAGGGGAAACTAAGCCTTATTGAGATAAGTCCGGTTTCACCCCCATGTAGGTACATAATATATAGTTTTGGAGAAATCATCGATTCTGTGTTGTACTGGACTAAGTTGTAACTAGATTTTTTCAATTAATATGATTGTCAGTAAATTGAATATACCCATTCGGTCAGAAGACGCGAGTGAGTCGTGATGTTTACACAACAGAAACCGAGAGCGGTTCAAGTTTATAAATAGTATATCTACAGTATTAATCATGTTTTACGGCAATATATACCTAAGTTATATCTTATTTTATTGCACAATACTGTTATCGCCTGAGGTCGCGGGGCGAAACGTTAACAGTAGGCCGTCTTATTGTAAAAATAACACTTTTTTACAACTACAATACTGTTGTACACCTCACATGGAAAAACAACACATAATACCTATTTCAGTTTCCACAAACACAGGACAAACAGTAGGTACAAACAGCTACACTCTTAACTGTCCATCGATGGACCTTATGCAACCTTATGCCTTTGGTAATAAGGTTTATTACGAACTGTCAGTTAACAGCGATGGTACAATCACGCTCTGTGATTAAATGAAATTGGACATTCCATAGCATACCTAAGTATTGAACTAATCCAGCTAGGACACTAAATGGCTCAACAATCACGGATTCACGGAGCGTGAACGTACCTCCGTAGTTGGATTTAAAAAGCCTATGAATTCAACTGACTAGGTATACTATTCATGTAGTTTTCATTTGAGTCGTTCTTGAGACATTTGAGACTTCAAACTCGGGTAAATCCATCTGTCGGATTATGCGATTTTGGTATGAAGAAATAGGGTAGATATTTGCTGAGAGGGTCGAATGGATTTACCCGAGTTTGAAGTTAAGATAATATTATCAGTATTATCACTTATGTACCTATCAGACATCAACTCGCGCACAATGACCCGACACTTACGGACTATGTGTGTAAACTAGAAACCACTATTGCGGTCTTGTTTCACCGCAAAGTTACATTGTCCTGTAGACTCGCCGAGTCGGCAAAATGTACCTATCCTACCCTACCGTTGTCTACTCAGTTAACTAACAAGCTATTTTTTTATTATACCACGTCGGTGGCAAACAAGCATACCGCCCGCCTGACGGTAAGAATACAATGAAAAGTGCTCTCGTAATCGGCCTCATAGACCAATGCCACGACAACAAGATTGGGAAACGTCAGCAGATTCTGAGAATAGATGGAATGGCGGACAGACCACCGCGGCGGCACTGATTTACTATATTTATAGAATTAGATGCTACTTCATAAAAACTAACTGTATGTAACTTGCTATTTAACAATTCCTAAGTCTGAAATTCTCTGTTACGCAGACGATACCGTTATACTTTTTAATGACACATGCTGGAAGAACACAATCGCTACTACAGAAAAGGGTATGAAAATTGCATCTGACTGGTTCCGTTCCAACCTTCTAACCCTGAACTGCAAAAAAACTAAATTTCTTTGTTTCTATAAAACCGCCCTATCTAAACCACTCCTTCCTCCTATTATAAAAATCCATTCATGCACAGACTACCCTACTTCTAACTCATGTAACTGCGATTCCATTCAGAATACTGATGTTATAAAATATCTTGGTCTTTTAGTTGATGAAAAACTGAACTTTAAAAACCACATACATAAACTCTCTGCCAGAATAAGAAAATCCATTTATATTTTCAAAAAGCTACGTAACTCTGCCGATGATCTATACTTAAAATGGTTTACACCGCGCTCTGTCAGTCTGTAATTAGCTATTGCATCACAGTTTGGGGAAGTGCAGCAAAGACTTTTATGCTAGAAATTGAAAGGGCTCAGCGTTCTGTTTTAAAAGTGATACTTAAAAAGCCCTTTCGATTTCCAACCATTGATCTCTATGCTCAAGCAAACGTCTTAACCGTACGTCAATTATTTTTAATGAAAATTTCTTTACAAACTCACAAATTCTCAAAATTATTACATTGCTATAGTTCTTT
The DNA here is from genome assembly GCF_910591565.1 of Cydia splendana. Lineage (NCBI taxonomy): Eukaryota > Metazoa > Arthropoda > Insecta > Lepidoptera > Tortricidae > Cydia > Cydia splendana. The sequence continues at coordinate 18,230,147 of NC_085974.1, forward strand.
AATTAAAAAACGTGTCTTTAACTTACCGATTCCAGAAGTACGTTCCGTTTTTGGTAAACGTTTTGGTGAACGAATCCGAGTAACCACTTACAACGCCATGCTTAAACACTGCAAAAGACTGCACCATCGTCGAAGCAAAGAAACTCCTATTTAATTTTTTACAATCGCTTAACTATGCCGAGACAGAAGATATTTTAGTTAAAATAATTTAGGTTTATTTATCATGTTTTGCCATAGAAATGTATATATTTTTCTTACTTATAAGTATGTTATAAGTTTTCATTTTAAGTCTGTTATATTATATCAAAAACATACCTAAGATATTACTGGACTTGATTGTGTAACTTAGATCTCTTATTTAAACTGTAACTGGTTCCCCGCGATACAGGCGTAGCCTAGTGCGGAGACCCCTGCCATACTCTGTTATGTGTTCTTTTGATAATAAATTTATTCTTATTCTTATTCTTATTCTATATTTTCTATAATTATTTTTTGAACATGGAACCTAATTCAGTAAAAGTTTAGAATTAAAATATAAATATTTACAGTTGCCATCAGATAGGCAACGGCGAGGCAAGAGGCAAGAGTGTTCATAAATATCCGAACAGACTATTATAAGATTGTTAAATATGCCCTAGTATTAGGGTCCATGATTGTACTGAATTTTAAGAACATCTGTAAAAACGCCGAAGTCGAAGAACTACACTGATTTAAACTTTCACGATTATTAAACATTATCAAACTACACAACGCCGTCCTCGAAACGTCGGAGGTAAATCTTAAGACTTAAATACGCGATTAAGTCCCGTTGTGTAGTTTGATAATGTCGAAGAACTAGTTGCGGAACCAAACATCACTGGTGTGACAAAGGCGCAAAGGCTTCGGTGGCTCGGCCATCTTGAGCGAATGGGAGGTGATCGGGCGGTGAAAAGAGCGTTTGAGGGAAAACCTACATGGGCGGATGTGGTGGACGCTGATCTGCGCGAGCTCCGGATTGAAAACTGGCGAGAAATGGCACAGGAGCGGGATCAGTGGCGAGCAGTCGTGTTGGAGGTAGGGTTGCCAGATCGAAGGGCGCTATTATCGGGAAAAAATATAAATTTTTCGGTATTTTGAGACTTAACTCAGGAAAAATAAAAACATTCCAATTAAAGTAATTGTATTAAAAACAACGATATTTTACATTATTGGCACTACGTCAGCTACTCTGCCCATAGACGTTTTTATATAAAAATAGTATAAATTCTTTGAGATCTTGAACAAACAAACAAAATTCGCGGCGTCAAGCGGCTCGACGCGGGTCGCTCGCTAGCTCGACAACAGTTCAGAACTTGAAATTATTGTTTTATAACGTGAAGCTGTTTTTCGGGACAATTTTCACTTTGTCGGGAATCGGGAACACATGCTAAAAATCGGGAGAATCCCGCCAAATCCCGACCATCTGGCAACCCTAGTTGGAGGCCAAGACACACTTTGGGTCGCTGCGCCAGAGGAGTAAGTAAGTAAGTGTAACACTAGGGTTGCAACGAATAAAATGATTTATGATTCATTTCCTTAAATAATTAAAAGAGTTATTATAAAAAGCTGAAACTATCGACATTAGACAAGACAGTGTATTACAGATGTATTGCATAATTGTTTTCCATCGTATTTTCTCGGAAACGTTCGTATTATAGTCATGCTACTCAGTCAACATCAGTCCTTTTTGTACCGAAACTGACTGAAATAGCAAGACACGTTCGTACGTTTCCGTGAAAATACGATGGAAAATAATTATGCACTACATCTGTATATTTAGATGGCGACCACAAGATAACAATGATCGCTCGACCCTCGCGTATTTATTAGCGTGTTAATTTCCAGAGGCATTGTTATGGTATCTCATGGCAGTCATGGCTGTGACGCGAACTGTTATCAACGCACATCTAATTGGATAAGGTCACGCTTCGAACGGAGCGATTCATCGTGAAAAGTGAAAACATAGGCCACCGTTGAAATGTCATATCGTAACTATTGCCGATTTTAAATTGAGTCCTACCGAAATAGGAGACGAGAGATAGGCATTGACGTATTATATCTAAGGACTGGCCTTACGGGCACTAAAAATGGTACTAGTTCAGCGGTGTCACTCACGAATTCGAGCCAATTGTGCAGCTTAACGCAACTAGTTGCGACCAATCGCCCGCGTGATGCGGACTCATCAACCAATCGCGCGCGTGATGCGGACACATCAACCAATCGCGCTGTAGCGGTGTCACACCGAGGAGATAGGAATATTTAGAACAGAAAATAGTCTTATTTAGGTACATTTATTCACTGGGTACCTATATACATACCACCATCCAAAACAATGGTGAAATGATTCCGTCTAATGACATGTCAAACATGTCTTATGCCTTTAAGAGCATCAATAAAAAGCTATAAATTGCTCTCGCTCCCTCCCCGCTTTATTAATAGCCACAGACCAGTGAATTTCTACAACTACATGTTACATATTTGTTACGTTATGTTTATTTGTGATCTACCAATATCTGAATACTTATACATACCTACAAATCACACTATCGCGGCGTGATCGATAGGATAAGCGGATATCGAAATTAGTGATAGTGTCTTTTAATAACTAAACCAAGCATGTTAAAACCAGTCTAATTTTTAATTTGATGAAAAAGGTTTGAGAACCGCTGTCGTTATTATTATATCATGTCTTTTTTTGTTTGTATGTAAATTCAATATTGACGTGTAAACGTACTACACTACTACTACTACTGTACTAAACGTAGTGTAGGACGCCCTCCGACCAGGTGGGATGACGATCTGCGAAAGACTGCAGGCAGATGCTGGATGCGGCAAGCTGAGGACAGGGCGCTATGGCGCTCTTTAGGGGAGGGCTATGTCCAGCAGTGGACTACTATAGCCTGATGATGATGATGATGATGATGACTACTACTGTACTACTATTGTGTACTGTGGGACTAGGTCGATCTGTGTAAAATTGGCCTATAATATTTATTTATTTAAAAATGCCCTTGTGGCCTATTTGCTGAATAAATGTTGATGTTTGATGTTCATGAATTCATGATCATGTCAAAGGTAGAGGTATGTTGTCGAGTAGTACAATCGCCATCAGATATATCGGAGCGGTCAAGGTGCTCATAATAATATGAACACAAACTGTAACGTCTTTATGATGGAGGCTTTGTTCAAATATTTGTGAACACCTTGGCCGCTCCGATATATCTGGTAGCGACTGTACGAGATATTATTGCAGTTACACGTAAAATTGTCCGTTTTCTGAGACAATATGTGACGTCCCACGGTCAAAGGTACCTTATGGCGGGTATGGAGTTATGCATACCCCAGTAATCTACATTAAATAAGCTATCGATAACATAAAAGATCAACCTTCTAGGTTGCGTAGTTACAGAGATATGATTTTTTGAAAATAATGTTGTGAAATTAGCAACTTTACGATAGAGAAGTTTTAAGTTTAGCCGCCTAAAAAACTATGTTCCTGAAGTAAGTTACATAGTTGACTACAAATAATAATACCTTATATATCTGAGATTAAAAAAATATTGCGACTTGTTCTGTAATGCAAATAGAAACTTTTGATATCGACTGATTTATGTGTATACTAACCAATCTCTTGAAAATAAAGTTTTATTTCATTTTCACGATTGATTGCAATGAGCTCTCAAGATTTAAATTTTATCTATTAGAAAACGACACTGACAGGCAGTTTAAGCAAAAAACAATACCGATTTAGAGGTGAAAATGTATTTTCTGACCTTTTCATATAAAATCACAAAATTGAATATTTTTACTTTTAATGTGACACACAATCAATTTTTCTGAGCACATATGAAAGAAATTCTGTCATTCAAATGAAATAAATCCTAAAACCCCAACTAAATACTATATTTAACCCCTTATGCCACTTTAAACGTACATAACAATAACAGTATTTGCTCCATACATTTACGAAAAGGTACCTTATGGAAATAAATCTAATAATACATCACTACAAAATATCAATCATATTACAGTTTATCTTTTATGAATAGAAAATATTAATTTACATTAAACTGCCCCAAATTTAATTAGTTCTTCGTCATAATAATCTTAAAAAAGACCAATAATTTGTATGTAATGAAAAGGTACCTTGTGATTAAGTTACATGATGAGGCATGATGATGATGGAACAGTTAGGATAAACTAATAATATTTTGGGGTTAAGATGGTATAAATCGTCTATTTCTTATCAATAATATATTTCGGTTGCTATTGAAGATAAGCGGCATTGAGGTTCAATGACCTCAGATATTCCATAAGGTAATGCGTCGGGTATTGGCATTTTTCAGCAAACCAATGGCTGATTTACTGCATGCGACCAAACCAAATGAAGATTATTCTAGTTAAGAAAGACTTGACGAGAGTAACTTTGGTATAATAGCAGGCTACTTGGATTTGTGATGTCGGTGATGTACGGTTATAATATTTGCGAGGCGCCCCAACCAGAACTGAAATTATCAAATTAGTTTTGCAGAATGCTAATACAGTTCTCTACCAAACTTCTTTTCCCGTATTGACTAGTTTTTTTGGGAATTTTCAATCTTTTTTTTCATAAGGTACCTTTTCTACTAAACTCTGAGACGACATTACTAGGCTTATAACTAACTTATAACAAAAATAAAAACAGGTAAACAAACGTTACGCATTAAGGTTTCAGATCACACAATAAAAAAAAATTGAGCTATTTTTCACCTCTTTACAAAACATTTCATATCTCCGAAACTAGAAACCCTCATAAGGTACCTTTTCCCGTGGAACGTCACATATATACTTACGTAACGTACAGTCGCCATCAAATATATCGGAGCGGCCGAGGTGTCCACGAATATCTGAACAAAGCCTCTATTGTTAGGACGTTAAGAGCATGTTCAGATATTTTTGACCACCTTGGCCGGGGCGACGGTACAGTACGATACGATACATTTAAGTATTGATAAAATTGTACAAATTTTACACGTTACCATAATAGTTACTATACAATTGACAATGTCAACCATCGAATATATCGGAGCGGCTAAGGTACTTACAAATATCTGAACACACTCTATTGTCAAGGCGTTAGAGTGCGTGTTCAGGTATTTTTGAGCAATTCGGCCGCTCCAATATACCTAATGGTGACTGTACTAAGTATGCAGTATGGTAGGAAATTTCTAGGTAGAATAATTATCCGCTCACGTCACAACCAAACGGTTGCAAGCAAAAATACATAATAGACTTATGCAACGAAAACGGCCTTGGTTACAAAAATTCATTAGACCAAGTACAAGATTACGTATTGTGGTCGATGCTAAATAAAATCATAAATATATCTTATATTACTGTCCAGACAATACTTCTTCAACAGTTTAAATGGCTGAATAAATGAGTAAAATATCTATGAATACTGTCGTTATAGTTACAAAATAGGTAGTTACTTTAAAAATAATAAATGGGTATTTCCCTGTAATATTGTATGTATATTATGATTATCATGAAACTGATACATATTATCTGAAAAGGTATGTTTCTATAAAAAAAGTAGTTAAGTATATTCAATAAAATATTGCGGTTAAATCATAGCCCTAATTTGCTTATTCATAGCCGAGCTACGCTCGTAGCAGTACGGCGTACCAGATAACATAGCGTTTAGAGAAAGTGCTTTCATAACGACAACGTCACCTGAGTACCTAGCACTGAAGGGGTTAAGGCAATCCCATTAAAAACTTAATCATATGTTGGTGTCATGGAATTCAAAACCACCACAGGCCACCAGGCCACCAGTTAGTAACTGACCACCCTAAACTAAAAATGAATTCTATTCACCTGAAGGTGGATGGGCGGCTGCCGGTGCTCGGTGCTGGGACTAGTGTGGATGGTACCTTAATCAGAATTACACCAGCGGAAATATCCAAGGTTGTACGACAAATGACGAAAGGTAAGTCACCCGGACACGATGGTCTTAGCATCGAGCATCTGCAACATGCGGGTGCTCATCTTCCCAGGGTTCTTGCGATGTTCTACACATTTTGTATTCGCCATAACTATTTACCTGAAGACCTCATGAAGACCATTGTGGTCCCCGTTATAAAAAATAAGACTGGTGATGCCTCCGACAAGTCCAACTATAGACCAATCTCGTTGGCAACTATACTGGCGAAGGTATTGGACAGTGTGCTTAACACGTATCTGAATAGACATATTAACCTACATGACGCCCAGTTCGGTTTTCGACCCGGACTTTCAACTGAATCGGCTATACTATGTCTTAAGCATACTGTTCAATATTACACTAAGCGGAACACGCCAGTTTTTGCATGTTTTTTGGACTTGTCGAAGGCATTTGACCTAGTATCTTACAAGTTGTTATGGCACAAGTTACGCAATGGGACTAGTTTACCAGATGAGGTAATAAATATGTTTGAGTTTTGGTATGACCATCAAATAAATATTGTGAGATGGGCGGGGGGATACTCAGACCCTTATAAAATGAAGTGTGGTGTGAGACAGGGAGGGTTAACGTCACCCACACTTTTTAATCTCTATGTTAATGGGTTGATTGAGGAGCTCAGCAGTGCTGGTGTAGGTTGTTCGGTGGACGGCTGTTTTGTTAATAATATTAGCTATGCCGACGATATGGTGCTGCTGAGCCCCTCAATAAACGCTTTAAAAATACTGTTGGATATATGTGAGAGATATGTTGTGGCCCACGGGCTCAAATATAATGTCAAGAAGAGTGAGATCTTAGTCTTTAAATCTGGTACTAAAACATATTCCATACCACCTATTAGTCTAGACGGTTCTCCTCTTCAGACTGTTACAAAATTTAAATATTTGGGCCATTGGGTCACAGACACTCTCAAAGATGATGAAGACGTTGAAAGGGAACGCAGAGCACTATCGGTTAGGGGTAACATGTTGTCACGCAGGTTTGCACGTTGTTCCCGTGAGGTCAAAATTACACTATTCAAAACATACTGCCAAAACCTGTACACGTGCAACCTGTGGAGCAACTACACCAAAAAAACGTTTAGTGCTCTGCGTGTCCAGTACAACAACGCCTTCAGGGGTTTGTTGGGGCTGCCCTGGCGATGCAGCGCGTCGGGGATGTTCGCCGAGTGGAGCACAGACGGCTTCCACGCAGTGCTGCGCAAAAGGGTGGCGTCCCTGTGGCAACGCGTGCGGGGCAGCACCAACACACTCCTGAAGGTGATTGCGGAAAGGGTCGACAGCCCTCTTATAACTCACTGGATGACAATGCATGTTCGGTCCAATGAGCATTATATGTTTTACTAACACTAACATTAGAGTTTATCTGTATAGTTTTTATATTTCTTTGTTACCTACTAATACTACTAATACTTCGTTTTGTAGACAAAAATATGGATACTTGGTGTCTGAAATAAATATTTTCATTTTCATTTCATTTTCATTTAATAAAACGGAATTCATTGTAGTATAAAGTGGCTAGTTATTGAAACCTTATACTAAAATGTATTCTGTTTATAGGTGAATAGAATTCATTTTTAGTTTAGGGTGCCCAGTTATTGGCCGGTGGCCAGTATTGATGGGCGCGATTGACAACATGATAATAAATATAATGAGGAACTTTATAAAACCATGCAAAAGAGAAAGACACTTTCATTAATTGCGTTATCACATTGATAATTGAGACCAGTTTATAAAATAAATTGTACATATAACACTTTAAACTCTCGCGTTTTGTACACATATTTAATTACACAAACGGGTCTTTCCGTGACCACAGCTGGTGCAAGTCAGCTGAAACGTCGGAATTTAAGGTAAAATCAAGAAATTATATCGCAGTAGACCCGTTTGTGTAATTAAATATAAATTGTACATAATTTAAATAGTCAAAAAGCTTGTACATAACACTTACTCTTTATACATGTCGAAGAGTATATTATACACTCCAAGCCTGGTAGTAGTGTACGTAGCCTGTCGCAACAGACCAGCGGAGAGACCAGTGTAGAGAGACACGAAGCCTTCTCTGGCCACTATCTCTCCGGCCACGGTGAAGGAGGAACGCCCGCCTCCGCTCAGCTGCATCCGAGTTTTGATGAGGTCCAAAGGCTGGACCACACAGGTGGCAGCCATGCTGCAGACAAATTAATACATTAGTATGCATTTAAATTGCCTCAACAACTCAAACTTCTATGAAATTATGACATTTAAATAACACTTGCACTGTCTGGGTTATCAAAATCGCTACCAAATTAGCTTGGTCTTACTTTATGTGGTTGTGGAACCCACAATGCAAACATACCCACATACATATACTGCTAAACTGCAACCCTTCCCTAAATTTGGTAAGGAGGGCCAAATAAAAACAGAACTACAGGGTCTACAGGACCTTGTTGTACAGAATGCATTAATAACATGTCTTATGTGAAAAAGAGTGATCTCATTAAGTCAATTCATTCAATATGAGAGATAAGTAAAGATTATTCCATCTTTACTACTTTTACAACAATATTATGTATAAACATAACATGTTGCCAATAGCGACTAAAAATACAAGTGAGTGTAACCATTGTGATTTAAATATTTTAAAATATGTCTCACGAAAGTTTAGTTTTGAATATTATGTATATGTTAAAAGGATATATCACTTTGCATTATGCCTTTTTAACATATTTGTTTATAAAATAAATCCATAATATAGGATTCTAATTGAATACCTATATGTTTTGGGAAGATATAATTAGAACTGCAAACTAAATAAGCCATAAATTCGTTTTAGGTTCGTTTATTTCTAGCCAGTCTAGGTACTACTCGGGCTCATGGAGTATACCATGGATTATGTAATAAACTATATACCTAGTAACAACCAATGTGTACACAGATCATATTTAGGTTAAAGTGAAAGTACTATTAGGCAAGGTCGTTAAACTTTCGACAAATTAGTTGAGGATTAACTTATAGATAAGCACGGTTTTGTAAATAGTTACGAAAAAAGCACCTTGCCTTTCTAAAATTACTTTTACAAAAAAAATTAACATTCAGTTTACAAATAGATATTTAAGAAAACACCTGTTTGTTTTGAAACTAGACGCGTTAATGACATTGATTTTGAAATAAAGGACAAATTTAGGTTTCTAATAATATGCACAGTACCCTGCAAGGCCACCGAAGGCGAACTTGAGTCCATTGGGGATGTACCGCTCCTTGGGCGGTTCGGCTACGGCCTGGCTCATGGTGTATATTTATCACTTAAATCACAACACTTGTAACAAGTTTTAAGAATAAATTCGATCTAAAACACTGCACCAAATTCACCAAAACTTGAAAATGACAGACTGCCTCCGTCGCCGCGCTGTCGGATTTTGCAGCTGGTTTTGACTTTGACGTTTTAATTTGACGTATGTAGGTTACAGATAAAGCTAGCTAGAATGGAATATGAGCACATATTGTGGAACCTACAAGGAACGGAATCCACCAGTCTTAAACAAAAATCTCACAAATAATCTAAAATCTATTACTATCAAAAAAGCAGTAAAAACCGGATTTATAAAAATTATAATATCATTGACGTATTTACGCAGGATTGCTAATTGTAACTGAGCTATTAAATTCTGAATTTATTACTTAAAATAAAATAAAAACCAAGGTAGCCAACCTAATTTTTAATTACACACGAGTCTATGGTTTATAAATTTGGAATCCCATTCAACTGCGACCTGTTTGAATTTCGGAATATCCCAATCAGGCTGACGCAACTAGGAACAAAAAAAAGTTTTGTATGGAAAATAGTGACCTAACCATAGCCAATAAAGCAAAACAAAACGTCAGTGCTATTTAGCTGTCAAGTCAACTTAGTCAACTGTCAGCCATATTGCTTTGCTTGTCATGGCGCCTTGCATGTATTACTCGCGTATTTCTTGGAGTTTAATTTTCAAAATCCTTTACCATTTTTAAATACAATCAAATGTGATAAAAACATATAGTGACTTCATAGATTTTGTGTAAATGCCACCGAAAATCAGAGCCTTTAAATGCGAAATATGTGGCAATCTCTACACTCGCGATGTTCCCGAAAAAAGGAAATTCATGGCGAAATTCCCGTTGGATGAAGACCGGTAAGTATTGCTTTAGATACTTTTAGCTTTATTTTGGTGTAAACACACCAAAACACATCGAAAATTTGATATTTCATATCCTTTTCATTGTCAACTAGGGATGTACTACAAGTATCGATAACTTCAGCTTTGTTTTTTTATCAATGTAAATAATATAGTAAGATGAGTGAAATTTCCTGTTAGAATTTGACCAAGAAAAGTCTGCAGCGATTTTGATAGCCCACGCGGTGCAAGTGTTATTTCTACGTCATAATTTCAAAGACGTTTGACGTTTAAAATAAACACATGCACTGCGTGGGCAAGGTATCAAAATCGCTGCAGACTTTTCATGGTCTAGCTCTATCTTGCATGCGATATGACTATAATTAATTCTCCGAAAATTTTCCCAGATCTATATCTTCCTTACAGAAACAGAAACAGTCACATAACTTCCCATTTTACAAGCTTTTATTTGCCTTCACCTGTCCCGTAGTCTGTCAAATCTTCGAGCTGATCTGATGATGGAGACAGGACAGGAGGTGGCAATAGGAACTCTGTGATGAAACAACGCGACCTAATTGTGTTAGGGGTTTTTAGAATTGTCTCGATAAGTATTAGTTGTCTGTCGTAAGAAAAGTACAGTCAGCGATAAAAGCTTGTACCAAAAATGAAATTTTTGCCAAAAACTTATTTAGAATCTTCCTTTCACGCTACATTTTGCTTGCAAACTGTAATTATATAACACATTTAAATGTTTTCAGGTGCAAGCAGTGGGTCAAAATAATTGGGAACGAAGACGGTATATCTTCCCATAGAAAAGTTACATGAATTAAAATTTGTATGCGCAGACCATTTCGAAAAAAAGCTTTTAATAAAAAAAACAATCAACTTAAAACGTCTGCCATCTGCCATACCTTCAAAAAATTTAAAAGCTGATCCACTTCCTGATGAAATGCTGCTTAATTTTCCTTGTCATGTTTATTCGAAAAGGAACATTCCTACGAATCTCGACCCTCTGGCGATCGGTGACAATGAAGTTTATTCACTACCCCAAGTAGAAGCCATCGCTGGGCCTAGTAACTCGGGTAAGTTTTAAACCTTTATTTGACAGTTATACCTACCTCTTTTAGATGAGATGAGTGATTTTAATTATATTTTTACACTAATTTTTACAGAATCGTTCATGTCTGGACAGCAGCTGCCATCTCAAACCATACCATTAAAAAAGCTTGAAGCTATTCCAATCGCTGATGAAACTCTGCTGAATTTTTCCAATAATGCTTATTCAACATTGTTGATAAAAGGAATGACAATGAAGTTTCACTACCTCAAGTAGAAGCTATCGCTGGGCCTAGTAACTCGGGTAATTTTTAAACCTTTATTTGACAGTTATAACTTATACCTCTTTTGGATGAGTAAAGGATTTTTATTATATTTTTACACTTTTAATATTTACAGATTCATTCATGCCTGGACAGCAGCTGCCATCTCAAGCCATGACATTACAAAAGCTTGAAGCTATTCCAATCACTGATGAAACTTAGCTGAATTTTTCCAATAATGCTTATTCAAACATTGTTGGTAAAAGGAATGACAATGAAGTTTCACTACCTCAAGTAGAAGCTATCGCTGGGCCTAGTAACTCGGGTAAGTTTTAGCTTGTATTTGACAGCTAAATCTCTTGAAACGTTTTCCATTAACATATATCTAAGGACGGGCCTTAGGGCACTATGAATGGTGCTAGTGCTAGTTCAGCGGTGTACCTCACGAATTATAGCCAATAGTGCAGTCTAACGCAACTAGTTGCAACCAATCGCGCGCGCTTGATGCGAACTCATCAACCAATCGCAGTTGGTTGATTGTTGACTGCACGATTGGCTCGAATTCGTGTCTGTGACACAGCTGTACTGGTGGCACATTCTTGTTGCCCGTAAGGCCTATCCTACGTTTTCAGTAGAGTCTGGCTACTGAAATATTACACAAAGTTTTGGCGGGAAATTCATGTTGGAAAGTGTCTTCGTAAACTAAAAGAATCTTGTAACTGCATAAGCGCACGTGGAACAAGTTTAAATGGTTGAATAAATAAAGAGCTTTTGTTCGCGTGCGTGATGCCGTCACGGTTTCTGGTATATCATATGATAGTAGAGATTTTGAAATGTGTGTAGCGTGCGTACAAGGTAAGGCAACTAGGGTCCCCTTTCCTAAGAAATCTCTCAACAGGGCTAAAGAGGTCCTGGGCTTAGTCGCTACCATCTCCCTCATTCAGCGGTGCGAGGTATTTCTTGCTTTTCATAGACGACTATTCTAGAAAGACGTTTGTGTACTTTATAACTAAAAAAGGTGAAGTATTTGATAGGTTCAAAGAGTTTAAAGCTTTAGTGGAGAACCAGACAGGTAAAAAGATAAAATCGCTACGTAGCGACAACGGAGGATAATTCACAAGTTCTGCTTTTCAGGCGTATCTCAAGAGCAATGGCATCGTGCATCAAACCACTGTTCCTGGCTCCGCTGCTCAGAACGGGGTCGCTGAACGCGCGAACAGGACCGTGATGTGGGCTGCAAGATGCATGCTGCAAGATGCGGGCCTAAGCAACGAATTCTGGGCGGACGCCGTTAACATGGTCAAAAACCGCTGTCCTACGAAAGCTGTACTGGGTAGCACTCCTGAAGAAATGTGGAGTGGGAAAAAGGTATCTCTAAGTCATTTACGTATCTTTGGTTCTGTGGCTTATGCGATCACTTTGAAGCGTTCAAAATTAGATCCGAAAGGCAAAAAGTACATTTTTGTTGGGTATTGTCAACATACAAAGGGTTATAGACTCTTATAATAGTGACGGAAATATAATAATGTGATTTATTTTTAGAACCGGCTCCGAATGCCCTTTCATTTAATACCACTCATAATTAGTTTATGAACAAAAATTTTTTTTTCCATACAAAAAAGATGACGTCATAACTCTTCTACTTTTTTTTCTTTTGGTGCGACGGGTCAAATTGATTCAAATGGTCTAAAGATAAATCGTACCGATTTTCATACCTTTAACACCATTTGCAGCTAATTCCCGAATTTCAGGCTGTACCGCTAACACTAGTAGTGAGTGGTAAATCATAAATCATTTATTTTTCGTGATAATCTTGTTTTACATACAAAAGTAACAATGATAAGGTTAGACATAGGTAGATAATTACATATTGTTTACCATGAAATGGGCTCGCCTCAGCATAATGCCGACCCGAGAGTCGGCGCTGGTCTTCCGGCGAGTCCATTTTTGTGGGCTACGATCACAGCTGTGGTACGTCTGATAATGCCAATTTGTCATAAAATTCTCAGAGTACGAGCGATCGAACGAGTACGGTCACAATACATGATCGTCTAGCTCAGGTGAATGTGATGATCCGGCCGATGCAACTTATATTCCAGAGGAGGAGAGTACGGATACTTCGGACAGTTCAACGGGTTCTCCACATTTTGGATTCCAAGCGGGCACGTGCGATCCAGATGCTCCACGGACTATACAAGAAGCACTGAGTGGTCCAGATGCTGACAATTGGAGGGAAGCAATGTCTTGTGAGTACAACTCATTATAAAAAAAAAGAACATTTTATTTTTCTTCTCATTTTTTTTATACTTTTCGCTGAGGTACCTACACCTACAAAAAAAATGCATGAGTAGCCATTAATACCCACTACATACACATATAAAAATATTTGCATAAATCTTCGCGCGTCATGTCAAAACAAAACCTCCGCGAAAAGTATAAAAAAAAACGAGAAGAAAAATAAAATGTTTTTTTTTATAATGAAGTATAAGGACATGATGCAGGTAAAACATATACATTTTGTAGTCTATTTTATTGTTGTCAAATATAATTTTGTTTGGTTTATCTAACTTGAACAGTTTCCAAAATATGACACTTTCAATGATACACTGATTATTTTACATTATCCTGAATAACTCGAAAACAAAAGAAGATCGAGGACTTATATTAAGCATAGAGAGTTCTTAGGATCTGCCAGTACACCACCTGAAAGAATGACCAAATCCGTCGTTGGGGGCACTTCTTGTTCGCTTAGCCTGCTAGACCCTTTGAAGCTTGTGGGTATGCTAGAAGTATCTTAGAATTATGATGATCGGTCAGCGAGCGAGTGAGTGAGTGTGTCAGTGTCGAAATTAAGGAACTTTGACGTACAATAATTCTTAAACTACAAGTTCAAATTGAATGTTTTTGAGATTATATGTAAAGCATGTTAAGCCCTATATGTAACTGAAAATTTAGGGTTCTAGCTTTAGCCAGCACAAAATTACAGGACGTCGAAAATGGCCTGAATCGCTTCAAGAAAAGGATGGTACGGCCGTGCCTCTTTGTTTTGCTCGACTTGGCGGGGGCACTGCCGTGCCCCCAGATGGAAGAGTGTAAAGTGTTCGCCTACTCCCATGGAAACAGGATTTAAGTTACCTAGGGGCAATCAAAGAGATGATACCTATGATTATAGAGTAGTAGTAGTAGTAGTAATCACTTTATTGTACACAACACAGGTTTACAAAAATAAATTACAGCAATGGAAGTACAAAGGCGAACTTATCCCTATAAGGGATCTCTTACAGCTAGAGGTCTTGTAGGTTCTCTTATGTATATTGCTATCTGTACCCGATCAGACATCGCATACGCAGTTAGCTACTTGAGTCAATTTAATGAATCATTTACTTACAGAGACCCACTGGAAAGCAGCCAAAAGAGTCCTGCGCTACTTGAAAGGTACCTTGGATCTCCGTTTGACTTTTAAGAAAGGCAAGCAGCAGCTGGACATCACCGGATATGCGGATGCAGACTGGGGCAGTGACGACGTGGACCGCCGGTCGTACACGGGCTACGTGTTTAAAATAGATGAGTCAGTAGTTACTTGGGAAAGTCGCAAGCAAAAAACAGTTAGCCTTAGCTCTACCGAAGCCGAATACTGCTCTTTGTCAAATTCTTGTAAAGAGGGTTTGTTTATTAGTACATATCTGAAAGAAATTGTACCGACAATTTTCAATGACAATTAGTCAGCGCTAAAATTGTGTAGAAGCTCTTTACATCAGCGGTTCTCAATCTTTTTTTTTGACGGAAGCCTTTTGGAAAGCGAAATACTTGATGGAACCCTACAATAAAACAATAGTTTTTAGAAGTGTGTTTTTTGCATAGTAAAATTTTTCGAGGCGACTAAAGCATAGTGTTCTAAATTCTTGCGGAACCCCTGCAGGGGTGTCGCGGAACCCTAGGGTTCCGCGGAACACACTTAGAGGATGGCTGCTTTACATCATGCTAGGACCAAACATATCGATATACGGCATCATTTTATTAGAGAACTTGTAAATAGTAATAAGATTACTATTGAGTATCTGAATACTAATGATATGTTGGCAGATATACTGACAAAACCGTTGTGTAAAGTTAAACACAGTAAGTTTGTGAGACAACTCACATTACTGTCATAGGTAAATGCATATAACTATGTATTCTATGTAATAATTGTGTTCTTAATGTAAATACCATCATGGTTATTTGTTGGTTTAGTCAAACATGATAGTGATTACATGAAATTAAAAGACTCGTTTATTTTATAAACATTTATTGAATTCATAATGTGGAAAACTGAACTTTGTTGATACGGTGTAGCGAAAGTTCAGTGCATATGTTTTTATTAATTTACTTTTTTATTTATTAGAAGTGTAGGTAAACCGCAAACAATTGAATGAATGACATATATTGACAACTAACTTTTAACTTATCACCAAAGACAATTGGTGATACAACAAGGAAATGTCTGTCAGCAATATTTGGCTGGCCAGACTCAGACTTATATGCTTTGAATATTTACAGAATCATACATGGTCGAGCAACAGCTGTCAAGTCAAAGATTAAGTCACAAAGAAATATCCCAATCACGTACAAGGAAACGGTCTCACAGTTCAGGCATAAATAGAGTTAATAATGTTAATATACTTGGTCAAGCAAATTTTGTCAGTAGAAAAAGGCGGGAAACACAAATTTCCTATGGGCCGATAACCCTTCGCGCCTACATTTTTAGGGTTCCGTACCCAAAGGGTAAAACGGGACCCTATTACTAAGACTCCGCTTCTCCGCGTCACCAGGCTGTATCTCACGATCCGTGACAGCTAGACAGTTGAAATGTTCACAGATGACGTATTTCTGTTGCCGCTATAACAACAAATACTAAAAAGTACGGAACCCTCGGTGGGCGAGTCCGACTCGCACTTGTCCTGTTTTTGTTAGAGCAGTTGCCCTTGCATTTTTGGCAGATGGGCGCACAAGGGAGTTTATTGCGTCTGCATACTCTGCATATGCACGATCTCCTTTGGCAGTCTATAGCACAACCACATCGCGTCAACTCTGTACACACTTTCCAGTGCTTTTCTTGTGTAGTCCAATTTTTGAACATTCAGACTCTTTAGCGTGAACTACGGTCAATGAGGCTGTCTATGCTGCTGAAAGGTTACGCGCGTTTTTTAAATTTGCCGCCCTTTTCTACTGACAAGATTTGCTTGACCATCTATATATGATGCACCAGTCACCTGCAATAATTTACAGGGTGAATGTAATAGGTCCTACTCAGCAACATTTAATATGGGACCAACCCCGAGATAGCGAAAAAAATTTGTCGCTCCCA
This sequence comes from Cydia splendana, assembly GCF_910591565.1. Classification (NCBI taxonomy): domain Eukaryota; kingdom Metazoa; phylum Arthropoda; class Insecta; order Lepidoptera; family Tortricidae; genus Cydia; species Cydia splendana. Next base: position 18,246,946 of record NC_085974.1, read on the forward strand.
TACAAAATATCCACAAAATGTTAAATTGGTATTTTCGTGTAAGCAATACATGTAGACAGCAATTCCTGCCGTAGTCGAGTAAACACATTAAAATGATATAGTTAGACCCTTATTGGCCCAGGGCCTGGCACTAGAAATATTAGAAAAATGTAAAGTTACATACCAGTACAGTGAACTGCGAAAATGCATGGATAAATTATGAATGAATTCATTGATAAAGTCGCCATACACTTTTACGGATACAGTACTTCTTAATAATTATCAACATTTTACAGTACATTATGGCCCTTTAAACTTTCGACATAACTATGCACGTGTTGTGCCAATTACTGCACTAATCATTTTTTAACTTACAGACCCACCTATATCAAGACAGTCGCATTTACTGGATCATGATTATTGTAAAAGAAACAAGAGCAGCTTCCAATCACCTAAAAGAAAAAAGTTATCTGCTACTACAGGTAAACTCTGCTTGTGTTTCTGTTTTCTTTTGCGTTGTTTCCTTTTATTGAGGTGTGTAATATAGTATTTGTATTGTATTGTCAAGTTTGAGTCCTGATGATGAGATCCATCAGGAATCGAATGGACTCCTTAAATATTATAGGCATATATAGGTATTGTGATTTTAGTTTCACTTCAATAAATCAAGCATAATATATATGTGTAAAAAAAAAATGTTTAAAAAAACCGGCTGAGTGCGAGTCGGACTCGCGTTTCTAGGGTTCCGTACATAAGTCCGACTCACGCTTGACTGCACATTTCTAATAGGTTTTCCTGCCATCTGTAGGTAAAGAACTATTTTGTGTATTTTTTTCAAAATTTTAGACCCAGTAGTTTCGAAGATAAAGGGGAGGGGAATGGTAATTTTTTGGCTATTTTCTTAAATAACTTCAAACCTATGTATTTTAAAAATTATAAAAAGAAAACATGTCCCTCTTTGGGTCACTAATTTACATATGTGTACCAAATTTCAACTTAATTGGTCCAGTAGTTTCCGAGAAAATAGGCTGTGGCTGTGACAGACGGACAGACAGACAGACGCACGAGGGATCCTATAAGGGTTCCGTTTTTTACTTTTGAGGTACGGAACCCTAAAAACGTGGCATTTGATGACATGGAACTGCTGATGATGATCAGATTGAAATTCTTCAACGACGCCTATAGTTCACTTTTTTATCATTAGAAATAAGGTAAACAATCTTGATGTGTCTTTTAATTGAAAAACACATTTTAAAAATAAGTTACGGCAAATATGTAACAATTATGAATCTAATACGATGTTTTATATTCTTCTGCTTTCATAAGTAATAGTTATTGATTTTTAAAAAGCGTTTTTCAATTAAAAGACATGTCAAGATCGCTTACCTTCTAACAAGTTCTTTCTAATGCTAAAAAAAACGAACTATAGTTCACGTTAGGTTTTTAGCAAACATCTTAGAGATGGTAACTCCTTATTACCAAATGTAATAAAATATTTTATTCATAATTACAGAGCCATCTACATCGAGACAGTCGCATTTACTAGACCATGATTATTCTAAAGAGGAGAAGAGCATTCATTCTCCAATCACCTAAAAGAAAAAAGTTATCTGCCAAAGGTAAACAGTACTGTGTATTTACATAAAGATTTCAAAATCAGAAGGATCCTTCCGTTGTTTTTCAGGGTTCCGCACCCAAAGGGTAAAAACGGAACCCTATTACTAAGACTTCTCTGTCCGTCTGGCACCAGACTATATCTCATGAACCCTGATAGCTAGACAGTTGAAATTTTCACAGATGATGTATTTCTGTTGCCGCTATAACAACAAATACTAATAAAAAATAAGTTCATAAACTAAAACCCGACTACTACTGCTAATCGTGCTGTAAAAAGCATGAAACAAGATATCACTTGTCACTTTATATTACTTTTGCGAGGGTGTCGTCAATACAGAAATGCACGCAGAGCGCCGCATATATCGGGCTACGCCCGACTGCTTTGGCTTTGGAACGCGTACACCGCGCCACGTACGTTGGGCTACGCCCGACGCTTTTAGTATATGACGCTCATAGTACATAATATATATTAACGTTCGTGACTTTATGACCTCTAGAGGGCGCCGTGTTCAAATTGTTGTGACGTCATATAGCCCATAACCAGCGGACGACTAAGGGCCAGTTGCACCAACCACATTTGACAGACTGATCAACGTCAGCCCCAGCGCTTTACTATGAACTTTCCATACATAAAAATTTAGCGAACTCTTTAACGATAGGTACGAACAGTTTGGTGCAACCGAGCCTAAGACGCTCGAATGACATATCGACATATCGTTTGTCAAATTATAATGAGTACTTTAGAAGTTATGAGGGAACAGATGAACATACATATATACGAGTACATACCCACATACATAAAAATCGGTAAAAATCATAACCCTCCTTTTGCGTTGCCGTAGTCGGGTAAAAAGTACAGAACCTTTGGTGGGCGAGTCCGACTAGCACTTGTCTATGTTTGTTACTCCATACGGCAAAGTGCGAGTCGGACGCGCGCACGACGGGTTCCGTACCATTACGGCAAAAAAATCACATTTGTTGTATGGGAGCGACGCACTTATATATTTATTTTATTCTGTTTTTAGTACTTACTTGTTGTTATAGCTTCAATAGAAATACACTGTGAAAACTTCAACTGTCACGGTTCATGAGATGTATCTCATCGCTGGCGGCTGGCTTGCTAGCATCTCCAATATCTCCATCTCCATGTAGCCTCGACAGCGATTTTTCAAACTTTTAATCTGCATTTAAATAGTGTTAGGTATTTGTTGAAATTGAACTGCTCATGAAAACTAGAATGAATGAAAATCCTCTAAGGCAGCGGTCAGCAACCGGCGGCCCTCTCACTTGCAGCCCGCAAGCCTCCCTGGCTATTTTGTATGTAATATTGACAAACGATAATGACTAATAAAGTCATAAATATTAACAAAGTGCGGCCCGCGTCAACTTCGTTAACTACTATATGGCCCTTGGCTGCTAAAAGGTTGCCGACCGCTGCTCTAAGGCAGCGGTCGGCAACCTGCGGCCCGCGGGCCGCATGCGGCTTGTGAACCTGTTACTTGCGGCCCCAGAGCCGCCTTGGCTATTTTGTATGTAATAGTGACAAACGACAATGTCTCATAAAGTCATAAATATTAACAAAGTACGGCCCGCGTCACCTCCGTTAACTACTATTTGGCCCTTGGCTGCTAAAAGGTTCCCGACCGCTGCTCCAAGGCATAAGATTTTTGAAAGTCTTGATGCACTATGGTTGAAAATAATTTAAATGGCATTGAAAATTATTGATTTCAATTTATATTTTATCAGAAATAAAGAAGTATTGTGGTATTAGTATATTATGGAAATGAACTATTTGATCTTTATTTTTATGTTTTTGTTGAAATAACTCGGTTAAATAAGGTATATATTTTATTTTTACAGATTTACAAGTGACACCACGAAAAAGAAAATTATTAAAAAAAATTGATGTCTACAAGCAGAAAATAACAACATTGCGTGAAGGAAATGTAATGCCGCGCATAAAATCATTAGCTCTGAAGACCTTAATCACTGCGTATTTACGCAACAACCGTAGAAATGGATGCGAGGAAAGAGATGGAGTCCAATTGAAAAAGCATTGGCAATAGCAATTTACAAGAAATCTCCCAGGACATATCGTCATTTGTTACAACTGGTGGCCTTGCCCAGCATTAGAACATTGCAAAGTCAACTTCAAAACATGGAATTAGAGCCGGGCATCAGCCCGACTATATTAAATCATTTAAAAAAGAAAGCCACAGCAATACCTGAAAAAGATAGGCTGATCGAGCTACTTTTTGACGAGATTGCTTTGAAAAGGCGTCTGATTTTAAACACCAGATCAGATAAAGTTGAAGGATTTACGGATTTAGGAGAAACTGGATACAGAAGTGCAGAAGTGGCAGATCACGCCTTAGTTTTCATGGTACAAGGTTTACATAAAAAACGGAAGCAACCGATAGCCTACTATTTTGTTAAGGGGACGATATCAGCGCAAAACCTTGCTGGTATTATTAAAGATATAATAAGGGCACTTGCTGATATTGGTTACACGGTGGTTACCACAGTATGTGACCAAGGACCCACTAATATTGGCAGTTTGAATTTACTCAAAAGGTGGTGTGGCATCCCAACTACTACCAATTATTTCATATTGGATGATAAGAGAGTTTATATAATGTTTGATATTCCGCACTTACTGAAATCGGTAAGAAACAATTTTCATAATGGAGGAGAAATTGTAATAAACGGGAAAAAAGGAAAGTGGTCTCACCTATGAGAAGTGGCGGAAAAAAATAAAAGTACCTTACATTTCAAAAAACTAACAGCCCTACACGTGAATCCTACATTTCGATCGAAAATGAAAGTAAAACTAGCTGCTCAAGTGCTCAGTAATACCGTCGCTGCTATTTTAAAACTCATGGCTGAGAAGCACGATGATGATGATGTTGAGAAAGCTCAGGAAATCTCGGATACTGCCCGTATCATAGATATACATTATCAAAAGGTCACAGCAACAAGGTACATCAAAATAATAAAACAATAAAAACAGCTTGTCATGGATAAAGCCAATCACTTAAGGGGCCCACTGATTAACAGTCCGCCGGACGGTATCGGCCTGTCAGTTAGAACAAAATTTTGACAGTTCCGAACAACTGACAGGCCGATACCGTCCGGCAGACTGTTAATCAGTGGGCCCCTTTAGAGTTAGTCCAAAAGTTCTGTCAAAACGAACCTACAGATTCCTTATTATTCGTACATATACGTATAATTTAAAAATTTATTAAAAGTGAATTCATTCAAATTTTTTGACTTGACTGCAATTCTTTAATTAAGATTTCGTATACCAAATTGCAATTGGGTACTTTTAATGTACGGGCTCCCAACTCAACTATAATATTCATTTCGAAAAAAACCATACCTCAAATTCATTATTTATTTTAGGTTTGTATAGTAGAAACAATTTCTTCGTACGTTAGAAACGCGCATGGTACACCATTAATATAGCAACAATGTTAGTTTCCAATAGGTTACGGTGGCAAAATCGAGAACAAAAACTGTCTAAAAATTGAATTTAACAAGGAGCAGGTACCAGGGCCTCATGAGTTACGAGAAGGTGTCGTTGACCAACCCGCCGAGACGCGTACAGTCGCCATCAGATATATCGGAGCGGCCAAGGTGCTCACAAATATCGGAACACGCCTCTATTGTCAGGGCGTTAGAGCGCGTGTTCAGATATTGTGAACACCTTGGCCGCTCCGATATATCTGATGGCGACTGTACGTGTATGAAGGTATCGCAGCTGCTCGGAGGGTAACTTAGCTGTATACCTGTGATTTGTTTAACTATATGATTCTACTAGTTTAAAGTGCATTTTAGAAATATACAATAGGGATACGAGTATAATCAATCTTTTCAATCTCGTACCTCGCTTAGACAATTCTCTATTATAACACGATTGTATTGTACTATTAACGTAATTTTCTTTCGCAGTTTTGGAGTGCGCTGGTGGCCTAGTGGTAAAAGCGTGCGACTTTCAATCCAGACGTCGCGGGTTCAAACCCCGGCTCGTTCCAACGAGTTTTTAGGAACTTATGTACGAAATATCATTTGATATTTACCAGTCGCGGTGAAGGAAAACACCGGACTATTTCCCATAAGGCCTAGTTTCCCCTCTGGGTTGGAAGGTCAGATGGCAGTCGCTTTCGTGAAAACTAGTACCTACGCCAATTCTTGGACTCAAGGCTCCTATGAGCCGTGGCAATGTGCTGGGATAATGCGAGGAAGATGAATTCGCTTCCGCAGGTTTGCATAATTCGCACAAATATCGTTTTATGACAGAGCGTTAGCGAAGGTCTGCAGTCAGATTTTCCGGATGTTCTCTGCAGGTCGTATTTTTAATCGATTTTCGTCTGATTTTCGTGAAATTTTGTGAGCCGGTTTGGTAATTAAGTAGATTTTTTTTCGTTAGTAAGTACTAAGAAAATTATAGGTACTTAACCCTACCTTTGGTTACTACAACTAGCGTAAGACAAAGACAGTATGATTCTCTCTGTATATGTTTTAAATGTGACAGTCCCGTGCCAAATTATTAAAATAGGACATTCTATATCCACTAGACTAGTTTGTTAATTACCCATTTACCCGTTGACTGTCGGAGGGATTTATTTTCAAAGTTTTTATTGTACATAAGAATCATTTTTTAATAATTATACGCAACAAAATTCGATTACAATTTTTTATTTGTTAATTCAAATTAAAATGGCATATTTACAGACCGGGCGTACATTGAATCCTGAACGAAACAGGATTCTAAAATAGAATCTTGAGCGTAGTAAGGGATTCAAGTGTTTATGCCCAAGATGGAAATAATGTTGCTACCTATGGCACATACTACTTTTAACATCACCAATGAGGAAATTATTATATACTAAAAATATTATTTAACCTTAAAAAATATGCTCCTGCTCCCAGCAGGGAAGAAAAGTGCCACTTTGATCCCTCCTAGCGAGAAAAAATAATACATTACATACCGAGGGAGGTAAATTCGTAAATGCTCCAGATCGCAGGTGTTTGTGGCCCGAGCCGCAGATGAGGGCCATAAATATGCGATCTGGGGCTTTACGAATTACCGCCCGTGGTTTGTATAAAGTTTTACGTCTTGCCTTGGCCAGGAAGTGAGATTTTCTTCCCGTCGCTTGGGAACTACTATTCGAAAAAAGGGGTTTTTCTTCTCTGCTAGGAGGGATCAAAGTGTTACTTTTCTTCCCTGCTAGGAGAGATCAAAGAAACACTTTAGTTCTATAGGACGATTATTTTTTTGCATATATTTTTAGCTTAAATCATATATACTTTGAATTCATCGCTTCGTTTAGAATTCTATGTACGCCCTCGCCGTAAATAATATGTCATTTTGCTCCATCCTCCAAAATATTTCTGGTCCACATTTAAGTCCAACCATGTACCTATTAGTCCACTCAAAGAACACTTTAATAACGTACGACTTAAATGTGGACTCGATCCTAACCTGAGTACGAAATTTGTTGACAAGGAGCCTATGTTTCAACCATACCCATTTTATCGATATCGATAACATTTTATCGATATCGATAAAATACGCAAGCGTGTAGGATACTACACTATGTAAGTCTGTTATGTTGGTACTATTGTTCTTTGACAGTTCTTTGTCGTACATGTTGGTAATGATTGGATAACCAAACATACACACAGCTAATCAAATCGCTAGTATGGAAGTCCCGTCTCTTAAAACGTAGTGATTATATTCTCTTTGGCCCGGTCTCGCGCGTTTTTATAATTCTTTGCGTTGTCAGCAAATCCTTTCGGAAGTTTAGTGTTTATCAGCAGTGAAAAAAATATTTGATAACGCTGCAAATTGACCAAAATATTAAATAAGCGGCATCAATAATTTGTTTCAGTTTCCTGCTGAAGTAACGAACTCCACAAAAAACTTTACATCCTCACCCACCAAATGATTACATGTTCTACCCACCAAGTCAGTGATTCAGTAAGTACCTTTTTATTTACATCATTTAGTTTTAACACAAACTCCAGCTGTGATTTAGTTTATCATCATCAACCGTCATTTTCCTGCTGTTTTAGGGCCAAAATGAGCTTCGGAAACCCTATGCTTTATAACGAGATACTGCTGAGAAAAGGTCTTTTGGGAGATATTTACAAAGCAGTGAACAATTTAGACGGGTCAGCTGTATTAGAAGCTTATAAAGTACTGAGTATTACTAAGGGATTTCCTCGCATGCACTCCCATATTAAAAATAACGACAAGTCCTGCGTATTTCGCAGTCATGGGAATGAATATTACCAGGAGGAAAACTACCAGATGGCATTGGAAATGTATAATAAGGCTCTACTCTTTGCTCCAAAAGGTTCCATAGAAATGCTGCATGCTTACGGCAATAGATCGGCACTACTTTTCCATTTAAATGCATATTCTGCTTGCCTCAAAGACATTGAGACTTGTCGCAAACTTGGGTGCACTGGGGACCTGGCAAAAAAACTAAATAAGAGATATGAACAATGCATGGAATCAATGTGGAAAGAAAATCTTAAGGACAACATATTGCTGTGCAGTTGGGCACAAGAGTATTTCAAGTTTAATGTTAAGAAACATCCTGATATATCTTGCTTATCTGCCGATGTGGACATAGTCTCTGAAGATGGAGAACAAAAGGTAGTTGCTACTAAGGATTTAAAGATTGGTACAGTGGTAGCCATAGATACTGCATTTGTAACTCATTCTCTTCCGGATAAATGTCTCGTGTCTTGCCATTATTGCCAAAAGACGACTTTCAATTTGATGCCTTGTGACAACTGCTGTGTTGCGCTCTTCTGCAGCTTGCAATGCAAGGAGCGCTGTCTCAATGAGTACCACAACATAGAATGTCAGATCATGGACATTCTGCTCACAATTGACGCGGGCCACAAATTCCGTTTGGCAATCAAGACTTTCCTGAAGCTAAAGTCACTCTGCAAGGACTGGAGTACTCTGATTAAAGAAGCAAATAACATTGGGACCGGCAGATTAAATGAGAGTTCATTGAGCGAAATATACAATGTTGAAAACTATTCTTCAATATTATGCTTCAAGGAAGATAGGCGTTTTGTCTTTGGTACACTGTATAATAGCGCCTTCATCTATGCCTCAGTGTTGCTTCGGTTGGAAAGAGTCCTCGGTTTCTTCCCTCAATCAAAATCTGAAGGTCTCGAAGCGAAGAAATGCTTTGGAAAGCTCTGCCTCATTCTGCAGTTAAACTGCCCGGCCACAGAACTTGTCACATCTGCCGAGGAGCTGACTGTTGGTCAGATAGTGACGGACATGCCGGCTCACTTTGGCTGGTTCCCGTTTGCTGGGAAACTGAAGCACTGCTGCGAAGCGAACCTGCTGGCGCTGGGGCTTGATGACCGCCTAGCGCTGATAGCTATTAGACCTATAAAGAAGGCATCTGAGTTGACAGTTTCTTATGTGTAAGTACCTAATTTATATGTTTAAATAACTTGATCTTTATGTCTAGGTAATTTTAACTTACAATGAAAAATAAGACATAGTAAATCCCAGGTCTGTAAAGATATACTTAGCTGTTTTAACTTATTAATCTGCATCATTTCTATGTATCAATTTGGCCCTGTGTTAAAGAATGCTATTTCAATTTGGCAAGTCCGCTTTTTATAGATTATGTATTTTAACTGAGTTTGACAGCTGAAGAAGATGGCGTTGTACAGTGCCTTGTTTTGTGGTAACTGAATATCGCGAGTCACGCTAAGTAAATGTATATTTACACGTATTTATAGGATACTTCGCCCGTAACTGGCCGCCCTAAACTAAAAATGAATTCTATTCACCTCTGAACAGAATTCATTTTAGTATAAGGTTTCAATAACTGGTCACCTTATACTCAAATTAATTCTTTTTATAGGTGAATAGAATTAATTTTTGGTTTGGGGTGGCCAGTTACTAAAAGTGTCCAGTTACTGGCGAATTACCCTACTTATAGTTGATTATTAAACCAAAATACATAATGTTTCAGTGGGCACTGGTACGAGAACCTATACGAGGACCAGCGCCGACTGAAGCTGTACCAAAACATCCTGAACGTGTGCACCTGCCGCGTATGTGCCCAGGGCTGGGACATACACAGCTTTCGGCGGCGCGATCTAGACGCCAAGCTGAAAAAGGTCAGTAGTGCCACAGAATAAATAATAGTATTACCGTACAGAAAGGACACTTCCTACAAAACCGAAGTTTGACAGCGATTGAGGGTCGAATCATCCTATCCCTTTCTAATGTATGGCACTATCCCTTTCGGCTATTTAGGGTTGTCAAAATTCAAGTGATTAATGATTATCTTATCTGTGGTCGTGTATGCAAAAGGACGTAAAGTGGTGCCAACCCTAATAATTGCTTGGAGCAATGCTGAGCCGAACGGAGTTGAGTTTGCCCGAAGTCAGGAGTGTCTCCCCACTGGTAGTGCCATAAAACCCTGGCAACGCTCAGGACTCCACTTTTCGAACCACTCGCTATGCTTGTGGTTCAATTTTGGAATATTAGCACAAGAGGTTAAACAACTTTGTCCCCTTATGACACAAATAACTATTTGTGACGTTTTCAATCAAAACGTTGTCGGTTGTCGATAAGGTTGATTTCAAATAGACATTATCGGCAACTGACAATAAGTACCCTTTTGGTTGAGAATGGCACTTTACGGCTCATACACATTTTTTATTCCCCCTTTTTCAGGTGTACTCCTCCTGGGACAACATGCGAAAGAACCACGTAATGCCCCAGCGGGACCCGTCCTTCTTCCGCGAGACTTGCAAGACGCTATCGCTGTTCGACGACCTACCCAACACCAAGGAGCACTACGCGGTGTTCAGGGAGCTCCGCACGCAGCTCAGCCTGGCGCAGTTCGCTGCCACTAGTAATATTATGATTAGTCGCTAGAGAAAACTGGCGCGCATCTCTGGCACGACTTTCACTTTCGCATGCACGAATCAGCATGAGTCAATCTTCAATGTCGTATAGTCTATCAACATTGACGTATATCTCAGGACGGGCCTTACGGGCACTAAGAATAGGGCTAGTTCAGCGGTGTCACTCACGAATTCGAGCCAATCGTGCAGTCTAAGAGCGTTTTCACATTGTCCGATCCGATATCGGATGTCGGAAGGAAGTAAAATGTAAGATATATGTGTTTCTCTGTATTTATTTATGCATTTACAAGCTCATCAACCAAACGCGTTATAGCGATGTCACACCGCTGTACTGGCCCCATTCATGCACCATTCTTATTGCCCGTAAGGCCAGACATGAGGGCCAACCGCGAAACACGTTCGACGTGTTGCCTCCCTGTCACTTACGTACGAATTTATAAGTGCGACAGAGAGGTAACACGTCGAACGTGGTTCGCGGTAGGCCCTCTGAGATATACGTCAATGAAGATAATTTATAAGGTTAAAGAGAAAACTGGAGCCCGAATAAGATTTAAGGCTAGTGCACACCGGCTTGCGTGTGCGCGACGTGCACGCGCGTGCGCTAAAATGTTGGAGCCGCACACGCACACGTCACGCAAGCGGTGTGCAGTCTTTAATAAAGATCTGTATACTATAACGCTGCACGCACACGTCACGCACACGCCGCCGGTGTGCACTAGCCTTAAATCTTATTCGGGCTCCAGTTTTCTCTTTAACCTTATAAATTATCTTCATTGACGTATATCTCAGAGGGCCTACCGCGAACCACGTTCGACGTGTTACCTCTCTGTCGCACTTATAAATTCGTACGTAAGTGACAGGGAGGCAACACGTCGAACGTGTTTCGCGGTTGGCCCTCATGTCTGGCCTTACGGGCAATAAGAATGGTGCATGAATGGGGCCAGTACAGCGGTGTGACATCGCTATAACGCGTTTGGTTGATGAGCTTGTAAATGCATAAATAAATACAGAGAAACACATATATCTTACATTTTACTTCCTTCCGACATCCGATATCGGATCGGACAATGTGAAAACGCTCTTAGACTGCACGATTGGCTCGAATTCGTGAGTGACACCGCTGAACTAGCCCTATTCTTAGTGCCCGTAAGGCCCGTCCTGAGATATACGTCAATGTTGATAGACTATACGACATTGAAGATTGACTCATGCTGATTCGTGCATGCGAAAGTGAAAGTCGTGCCAGAGATGCGCGCCAATCACCAATACCATCGTCAAGGTCATATCAAAACCATAACAAATTGTTAATTTTGAATCTACCTCCTGAATGATTATCGATAGTTATATAAGTAAAATAGGCTGTCATAAATAGATTGTTAATCTTTTGGAATTTTTCGTCATAACATAAGCAAGTAATAAAGATTGTTGATTTTGATACAAAGCTGCATTATTATTGTCATAGATGGCACCACTTAAATGCAGTTCCTTTATAAACAACTATTCAAAGGCCTAATTTGATTATTTGCAAATAAGTACTAGTGATGTGCCGACTAGCCGACTAGTCGGCGCTCGAATGGCCGATTAGTCGGCCAGATCATTGGTTTCGTATCGTTCAGGTGAAAAACAATAGTTTTACTCCTTTGGTTGCGCTATTTCATCATATTAGCTTGGTGTTCTCTAAAGCTTCAAAGACCTATCACAAGAATTCTCGTTCAATTCCTGTCTTTCTTTTATTTTGCGATCCTGAGCAGATCGTCAGTACAGCTTGTAGGAGGCATTTCCAAGGCTCTATTTCCCGTACGTAGTCGCCAGTTAAGAACCTATCCCCTGTGGTCAGCGTCTTTACGATCAACGTGCCCTGTCTGTCTCTAAATTTTGCAATAACATTAATAGTTCGCCATGGCTCCACCATTAAAAAAAAACAAATCCTTACTATCCATACTAATATTATGAAGGCGAAAGTGTGTCTGTCTGTCTGTTACCTCTTCACGCTTAAGCCGCTAAACCGATTTAGTTGAAATTTAGTATAGAGATAGTTTGAATCCCGTGGAAGGACATAGGATAGTTTTTATGTCGGAAATCATCCCTGAAGAGTGCAAAGGGGGGTGGAATTGAAAGAGTTAATGAAATGCCTAATAATTGAAGTAAGCAATGCGCGAATTGAATGATTGCTATTAGCATTATCCAGGCACTATACCTACTTTAGCTGCTGTCACTAATTCCACGCAGACAAAGTCGCGGGCTAAAGCTAGTACTGAATAATAATAAAATTATTTAACTATCGAACTTTCCCATGAAATTACACGAGAATCAGTTGATATCGACCTGTAGAGGAAAACACCATCCCACCAACATACGATAACGATCTAACGGTCAATTATATGAACAAAAGTTTTCGTATGCACCCTGAATAGGTATTTTAGTAAAATATACATAAAACATATGGTAAATATTGACTGTTGATTTCTTTTTTTTTTCTGTTTTTCTTGCACTAATAAAGTGCCACTAATCGGCCATTTTTGCCGACTAGTCGCCGACTAATCGCCGACTACAAATGTGGCCGGATAGTCGGCTTTCCCGACTAGTCGGTACATCCCTAATAAGTACCTAATTTCAAGGCCTTCTGGAGTCTTCGTCCACATTTTATTGATTGCATTGTGTTAAGAAACATAACTTTAAAGATTGTATTCTATCTAATTCATACACATATAAGTTTAAAACACAATGAAATCGAAGACTAAGTAATTACAGTGCAATTCTGCCAATATTAATTACCTCTGGTCGACATCACTCGACACATTCTTTAATTTTATTATTGGCTACCAAATTAATTCGGTTGTTATAAATTACTAGTGATGTGCAGGATGAAGGCGCAGGGCTCTGCGTAGGACTGCGGCGAAGGATGACGTCGGAAATAAAATGCTTCTTAATCACAACAAAATAGCAGTTTTAATTTGCCATAAACCAAACTACATTTTGTCCATGTCACGGGTCGATTAAATAGGATTTAATTATTAAGTTTACATGTTAAAATTATAAAATAAAATTGACTAATGCAGAACCATTACATTTCGAGCAGAGGGGAAACGAAAGACAAACCGGATAGGTGTAGGGTGGCAACATTGATCGTGGAGTAGGTGTTGCCTGTATAATAATAGACTGAGATGTAAAGGGCATACTACACGATTTCTAACACTCCTCCTTGCACTTTACATGCCTAGAAAAGCTCTAAGTATGGCTCTACATAAAGCATACTTATAATAAATTACATGCTGCAGGCTTAAGTCTAGTAAAAACACATAGACATAAAATATAGACATGCAGCTATAACTAGGTAAGACAGGAACGAATATCACATTTAAAAATCATGAGTAGAGAAAGTAGCTCTTAATTAATTAACATTTTAAAGGCTTAACATTAAGTCCCTGAATAAATTTACAATGTTTTTCAGCACATAAAGGTTTTGTTAATACATCTGCTACCATTTTGTCAGTCTGCAAGTACCTTACATTTAAGTTTCCTTTTTGAATCAGATCTTTAATAAAGTGATACCTTAGGTCTATATGCTTTGTTCTTTTGTGGGAGTGCTCTTTAACTAACAGTAATTTTTGAGCACTTTGGCTATCATTATAAATGACAGTGTTAAAAGTTTTATCGATAATTTCTGACAAGAAATTTCGTACAAAACATATGTCTTTACAACAATCTCCAATAGCTACGTATTCTGATTCGCAACTTGAAAGAGAAGTACATTGTTGCTTTCTTGCCTCCCAGTTAATTACATTAGATCCTAACTTAATCACAAAGCCAGTATAGGACTTGCGGTCTGAAAGGTCATTGGCCCAGTCTGCGTCAGCGTATGCAGTAAGGTTAAAAGTATTGCTCTTTGTGAAACAAAGGCCATAATTAATAGTACCTTTAAGATAACGTAGCACACGCTTCGCCATGCGCCAATGATTTTCATCAAAACATGTGTTAAACATACTAAGTTGGCTACATGCATAAGAAATGTCTGGTCTAGTACAGACTGATAAATACATTAGACTTCCTAATAACTGTCTGTACTGATAGACTTCATCATCTAAACACGTCTTATTTGATTTTTGTAATTTACAATTAACCGGTAAAGGTGTTGAAACAGATTTACAATCTGACATATTATACTTGAATAATAAACGCTTTATGTACTCAGTTTGATCTAAGGTTGTGATACCATTTTCTCTACAAACATTCATTCCTAGACAATTATTCAATTTGCCCAAATGACGGACTTCAAAATTATTTTGTAAAAGTTGTAAAATATTATTAATACAATTATTGTGAAATACATAAAAATCATCAACATACAATGCAATAATAATATATTCAGTCTTTGTCTTCTTTGTATAAATACATGGCTCACATTTGCTCTGAGTAAAATTATTTTGTGCTAAGAAATCATGTATTTTGATATTCCACATTCGGCTTGCTTGCTTAAGGCCGTATAAGCTCTTCTTAAGCAAACAAACCTTATCACAGTTTTTAAAGCCTAAAGGCTGCTCCATATAAATCTTTTCGTTTAATTCCCCATTTAAAAATGCAGTTGTAACATCGATATGATCTATTTGTAAGTTTAATTCAGTAGCAATAGAAAACAATATTCTCAGTGTGCTATGCCTCACTACAGGTGCAAAGGTGTCCGTATAGTCAATGCCCTCTACTTGACTAAACCCACGGGCAACCAACCTAGCTTTAAATTTGGCAGGCTTACCTGAGGTGTCGAGTTTCTTTTTGTAAACCCACTTACACTTGACGATGTTTTCATCTGCAGGTCTGTCTACTAAAATCCATACCTTGTTTTTAATTAAAGAGTCATACACTGCATTGCCTGCTGCCAGTCTTCCTTTTCAGAAGATTGCATGGCTTCACGGTATGATGCAGGCTCATCTGGCGAATAGCCGTCCGCTATCATAGATAAATCGTAGTCTCTGAGATGCTGTGGCACATTACCTCGTGTTTTACGTACGGGACGTGAACGAGACGTGTCGGAAACAACCGGCAGCGTCGGCTCACTTGGTGCAGACTCCGGCAGAGAAGACACGGGACCCCTTGGAGCACCCACTTCATCACCGTTGTCATGATTATCAAATGATGACTCCGGCAGAGAAGACAAGGCGCCCTTTGGGACGCAATCTTCATCACCGGGACTGTCACTTGCACCTTCATCGCCCGTACAGTAGTGCTCAGAGAGCGGTGACCACGCCGGTGGCGTCAGGGTCTCTGCATCTGAAACATTATTTGAAGAGGATGAGCACTCAGCTGACTTATCTTTTTCATTATTTTGAATGACATCATTAAGATTAAAATTAGAGTCATCATTAAAATTATTCAATGCATTAAAAGAATTATTCTCATTATTAGTCATTGAAATATTAAAATTGTCTTTATCGATATAGTAATTATAAAAATTGGCTCCACAAGTCTTTTTACTACTGTCATGTTTTCCTATAAATTTATCCTCATTAAAAATAACAGATCTGGACTGTATTACTCTATGAGGTTTAGTGGGATCAATCAAACGGTATCCTTTAAAAGTTTCACCATAACCAACAAAAATTAACGCTTTTGCTCTTGCATCAAGTTTTTGACGCTTTTGACTAGGCACATGTGCATAAGCAGTACACCCGAAGACACGTAAATGACTGATGTCTATAGGAGACCCAGTCCATAAGCTCTCGGGAATTCCACCTGAAAGCGCTCTGGTAGGAGACCTATTTTTCAGGTAAATGGCTGTCATAACTGCCTCTCCCCAGTAGCGGTTACACAGGCCGGATTCCTGCAGCATAGCCCTAGTTTTATCAAAAATCGTTTTAAAAGCCCTTTCCGCTGTTCCATTTTGAGCAGGATTGTAAGGGACAGTGGTTTGATGTATAATACCTTGATCTTTAAGATAATTGGCCAGTTTATTGTTTGTAAACTCAAGGCCATTGTCACTGCGCAAACATTGTATTAAAAATCCAGATTGTTTCTCAATCATAGTTTTAAAATTAATAAAATGTGAACTCACCTCTGATTTATGCTTCATAAGGTAGCCCCACGTTTTCCGGGTATGGTCATCTGTGAAGGTCAAAAGGTAACGAGCTCCACCCCAAGTTTCGACTTGCATAGGTCCGGCCACATCTGAATGGACGAGTTCAAGTGGTTGGGTAGTGCGCTTCATGCTGACAGCAGGATACGGTGCTCGCACCATCTTGCCTGTCAAGCACGGCTCGCAACTAGTTGCGTGGTAGGCTTGTCAGTGATTTGACAAACGGACAGTAAATTGCTGGAGAGGTCAGGCACATGGAGAACATTTACAAGGCTAATATTGGAGCATAAAGGGATCCTACCACTACAATTGCTATGTAATTTATTACCATTAGCTATATAAATAGTAGAACTTTTACCTCTAGGTTCTTCTAGTAGCTCCTTATTAGCAACCATGTGTTGGGACGCACCAGAATCCACGACAAAGTCATGGCAGCTGCTGCCGCTGCATACCATGGCTGATGCAAGCATAGTGTGATTCTCTTCATTGTTCTTCAGCTCCTTCTTGCGCTTAAAGCAACGCTTGATAGTGTGTCCGCTCCTCTTGCAGAACTGGCAAAACATAGGCGATGACTTCTTCTTTTTGCTTCCTAGGTAGGCCTTCACACCCTCCTGGTCACTCGCACTTCTCCGGTGTTCTTCTTGTAGCAATCTGGCACGCACGAGCTCCACCGTGAGTTTGCTTGTAAGACAGGCGGTTTCCAGACCTGACACTAGGTTGTCAAATTCCTGCGATAAACCACTCAACAGGATCTCCGCTACCTCATCATCGTCTATCTTCTTGCCTATATCATCGAGCTGTTGAACGAGCCGCATCACCGCCTCGACATATTCCGACATGCTGCTGTACTGATTATATTCTATTTTATGCAGTTGACGTAGCAAGAGCACTTTTCGGTATAGGCCCTTGGACTCGAAGGCATCGGCGAGTTTCTTCCAGGCATCCTTTGCCGACGTGGCATCTCGCACGTACTGGTACAGTGCGGGCTTGATCGTTAAACATATCTTTGCTAAAGCGCGGCTTTCGTGGGTCGCATTGGTGTCCGTACCTTCAACACAGCCCCATAGACCATCCAGCGTTAGCAACATTTTCATGGCAAATTTCCAATTTGAATAGTTTGCCAAGCCATCCAGCTTCTCAACTGGAATGTGCCCGTTATTTTCACTGTGTGACGACATTTTGGACTAATTTGTAGTGACTTTAGTTGAACAATCGAAGAAAAGTGAGGTTATATGCAACGAGGGAAGTGCAATTCTAACCTCAAAAAAAATGACACTATTTCCGACGTACCTTTCTGTGGTTTTGTTTTCAGTATCCTCGCGGCACTCTCTTCTGGGCCCATAACCTGATGTGCAGGATGAAGGCGCAGGGCTCTGCGTAGGACTGCGGCGAAGGATGACGTCGGAAATAAAATGCTTCTTAATCACAACAAAATAGCAGTTTTAATTTGCCATAAACCAAACTACATTTTGTCCATGTCACGGGTCGATTAAATAGGATTTAATTATTAAGTTTACATGTTAAAATTATAAAATAAAATTGACTAATGCAGAACCATTACATTTCGAGCAGAGGGGAAACGAAAGACAAACCGGATAGGTGTAGGGTGGCAACATTGATCGTAGAGTAGGTGTTGCCTGTATAATAATAGACTGAGATGTAAAGGGCATACTACACGATTTCTAACAACTAGTAAAGAAAGGTATGTGGTTATAAACAAAACTAAGAAATAAAAAAACTACTTAATAATTCAATTATTATGTAATAATCAACATTTAGTTTTAGCACTACATTTTCATGCCATCATAGGACATGAGCACATGTGTCTTTCGCCCGCGCTTTTTCTAACACCACGTTCTCTGTGTTTACATGCTGTAAATGTAAAATACATGCACGCAACGACTTATATACTTTAGTATACTCTTCAGAAAAAGGCACATTATGTAACTCGGATAAAGTCTTACATATATTCTTATAAGGTGTTGATATCTTATTGAAGTCAATCTCTTGGAGTTTGAGTTTTTTGTAGCAGGCTAGCTGTGTGGGCGTGAGGGTGTCACATCGGTGTTGCCAGTCGCCGGAGCAGATGATGCAGTTGCATACGGAGGTGTAGAGGACGTACATGTTTCTGTTTCTTACCGAGTTGCAATCTGCTCCCTTGTCTAGCCAGTGACCTCTGCAAAAAGAAAATTATACATATTATTCTGGTCTGGCCTAGTGAGTAGTGACCCTGCCTGTAGAGCCAATGGTCCTGGGTTTGAAACCCGGTAAGGGCATTTATTTGTGTGATGTGATGAACACATGTAGGTTGAAGATTTTACCTTAAGGTGACCCAAGCCAGAACAGAAGCCTGTGAAAGATTATAAACCTGACAGTGTGGGTAATATGAAAGAAAAGAAAAATACTAAAGGAATTATTAGGAATAACTGTAAAGATAAAAATTACAGACTTACAGGTAAGTAATGGTAATCTCGGTTCCTCGAGAAATGGGCTCCAGGGCAACAAGCGCCACCTCGTTATTCAAGCCCACTGTCAGCGTGTTAGCCCTGCAGGAGTTCCTTAGCTTGCCCACCAGCGGGAACAGCCCAAAGTTCTCCCAATCATGAAACTCAATCTCTGAAGAGTTGTTGATTGAAGCAGCGTCTCGTATTATCGTAGGGGTCCCAAATAATGTTAGATACATCATAACCCTGCCAAGACATTTGATAGCTTCCTGTCTTTCATTGTAATCGTATGGCAAGAAATTCGTCTTAGCCATGTAGTACAGTACTGCTGCTAGAATAAAACTAGCATTATACATAGTACCATAAATAAAGTTCCTGTTCTCTTTAAAACATAGCAGTGATAAGTTCTCCCGGAAGTCATAAATTTCATTTATAGAACTATTCTTTATTCGCTCCATGCCATAGATTTTTGATTCGTCAATTAACTTCTTCCATGTGCTTTGAAATTTCATTTTGATTGCAGCTTTAATAGCCAGTCTAATTTTCTCAGTACATTCCACGGTACATCCTGTAGTCTCAAAAAGGTCTATAATCTTACATTCTACTGAATGATACTGGTCCATACATTCTTTCATACAGAGTGTGTCACAAAACATGACATGGCAGCATCCTTCGCATGGAATCAAGTTGTATTCAAGTTTTTGGCAATTGTAACAAGCTATGTTTACATTTTCAGAGTTCATATCAATAACAAAGGCTGGTTCAACTGCCAGTACAGTCCCCACTTTGACATCTCTTGCGGCAACTATTTTGGGGCAGTTGTCTTCCATTATGACCCCAACATCCATGGTAGCACTAGATATCTGTGGATTATGTGGCTCATGCAACATTTTAAAATAACCATTAGCAAATTTTTGTACCGGCAGCCACTCATCCGTCCCCAAGCTTTCTAAGGCTTCTCTATATCTATTGTTCAGCTTAGTCTTGATCTCCGGGGGATAGCCCATCTCGGAACAAGTGTCAAGATCGTCTATACACGCCGAATAAGCCTTCACTGTTATAAAAAGGGCAGACCTATTACTAAAAGCTAATTTCATAGCATTGGACTTGTTTGGAGCATATTTTAGAGCCTTATTATACAATACGAGCGCCTCATGGTATTTCTTTTTCTTGTAAGCTTGGTTACCTAGCTGTCGAAACTCTGTTGACTTGGAATCGGATTTCTTTTCTGTTAACAATAGTGGCACGCTGCCTGTTTTCTTTATTATGTCTAAGGCTGTATAAACAACATCAGCTAAGTCATTGCTTCGCATAGCATTGTATATATCTTCGAGGCACCCATACCTTTTTAGCAATTCTTCGTTAAAACCGGGACTTCGCCACATTGCGTTTTGTAACGCAATCCTCGGGCTGGAAGTGAATTTAACGAAATAATGTTACACGTATGAGTAAAATACAATGGAATTCAAACAGGGTCAGAATCTATAGTACAAGAAACGATTATACCATTGATATTTACGCTTACCTGTTAATTATACCCGCGAACCTAAATCAAATTGAACAAAACAGCGTTCGTTGCAGTGACAGCCGGAGTGAAAACAATAAGAGGACGTTCCGAAACGTATTACGAATACAAAGTTTATAGTTTGTAAGATTTATGTGTCAGCATTAAATAAAATATTTGTATGAAAAGTGAACAATTTTATTATAGATATTTCGCTATTTTTCCCGTTATTTACATTTACTTTATTAGATTGCTTCTGTGGGCAGATTTTCGCTAGATGGCGCTTAACGTAAAACCCGCTCCACACTCGTGCGCGAATTGCGGCGCGAAGCCGCGAACGCGAGTGTAAGTAAATAGAGTCGATTTCGCAGATCCACCGCGACTCGCGAACGAGTGTGGAGGGGGCTTAAGAGCCCATTAACGTGCACACTAGCGCCACTGCTAAATAATCGTGATTATTTAAATTTAAGAGCCCATCAACGTGTACACTAGCGCCACAGCTAAATAATCGTAATTATATAAATTTAACGAAAGATATTGAAAAAAGGGGGCCGCTACGTACTGTATTGTGTATTTAAGTACCTTTTGAATAAATCAAACTAGTTTTTATGTTGCTGGATTCGTCGTTGTATGAACTCAAAACAAGACCGAAGTGCTCCCATAAGTGTTCCGTGAACAAAGTTTTGCACGGAACACTAAAAAAAACGGCCGTTTTAACATAACACCAACAAATAAAACATGAAAATGATCACATGAAAAACTTTTATTTGTTATAAAACGACTTAAAACCTATAATAATCTAATTAGAAGAGACAGTAAGGGCCACTGAACGGTCACCACTTTGCCTGTGCCCTTGGAGGATATAACCAAACGGAGACGCCTTATCTGTAATTTTCTGTACAAAATAGTCTACCAATTTTTGCGGGTGAGGGGTATGTCAAATGTATACGTAACGTAAAAATAGCCATGTCAGATAAACGTCAGTCCATTCCATACATTGTGTATGACCATTGGCCGCCTATTTCCGACAGAGAGAACGCCTGTTAATGGCTACTCCGTTTGGTTATATCCTCTAACCTGTACCCTTAGGCCCCGTTCGCACGGCAGCTTTTTCAACGCGCGTTAAAAAAGCGTTTGAATGACACCAATGGATAACCATGTATGTATTCACACGAAGGCGGTTTTTAAGCGCGGCGCTTTTTTATCGAGCACTGTTCGATTTTCGGCGTTGAGCGTTGACGTCAAATTGAATAGAGCATACGGAACTCCGTGTATCTGTTCTCACAAGCGTTAAAAAAGCGCCGGCGCTGCTGTCAGTTGGCTGTCAAGTGTAAATTTTTGGTGTTAATCGTCAAGATTATTATTAGTTTCACCTTAAAAATGTCAACTTATGCTTACAAATTCCTGAAATATTCAAGCTATATTCAAATAATACGTCGTAATAGCAAATAAAGTATGGCCTTGCTGAGATGCGTACGTGGCATTACGACTCACAAGTGATTTTTAAGCGTTCATATGAACACAAATATTGGAAACGGTAAAAAAGCGCCAACGTCGGGTTTTAACGCAACGCTTTTTAAGCTGTCGTGCGAATGGGGCCTTAGCCCCCATTCGCACGACAGCTTTTTCAACGCGCGTTAAAAAAGCGCTTGAATCTGTCCAAGCTCTAAATTCGACTTAACGACCAAGGGTTAAAGTCGAAAATCCAACAACGCTTGATAAGAAGCGCCACCGCTATCGTGTGAATACATACATGGTTATCCATTTGTGTCATTCAAACGCTTTTTTAACGCGCGTTGAAAAAGCTGCCGTGCGAACGGGGCCTTATATTTATCACGCGACTGTCAATAGGTATAAAGCCCGCTCCACACTCGTGCGCCAATCGCTGCGCGAAGCCGCGATTCGCGCACGAGTGTAGAGCGGGCTTAAAAGCCGTAAGCCTTGGTGCAGCCAAAATATGAAAAATAACTCCTTCCCGCTATAACTTATAGCAGCGTTCTTAACGCACGCACGGCGACCACTTTGTAAGTAAACACACTATCGATGTGCGGTGCGGTAGTCTGTTACGCCTTTAAGACAAGGGCAATAAAGCAGTTTTCACTGTCGCCGCAATCAGAGGCCTTAGCCCTCATACACACGGGCGCTTTTACAACGCGCGTCAAAAAAGCGCTTGAATCTGTCCGCACTCTAAATTCGATTTAACGACCAAGGCTTAAAGTCGAAAATCCAACAACGCTTGATTAAAAGCGCCACCGCCGTCGTGTGAATAAATACACATGTATCTATTTGTGTCATTCCAACGCTTTTTTAACGCGCGTTGTAAAAGCGCCCGTGTGAATGCCTCTTATCGCTCTTGCATATTCAAGCAATAGGGAGGCAAATAGACGAACTGGCAAACGAAGCGGTTCGTAGTAGAACCACAGATGCGGCAACGGTGTGCGAGCGAGACAGCGCCATGCAGGGCTGTCTCGTTTGCTTACTGTCGGCAAATGCAAGTATACTAGTACCTAAGGGTGGTATTCTACCTTTCCAATTTCTTTGTCTAATGTCATTGCGTCTCACTCTCTCATTAAGCAAAATGTGAGACGCAATAGGTACACATTGGACAAAGATATTGGATAGATGGAATATAGTTTGTAGCTTTCTAATAGAGCCCGACGGCTAATCCTATTGTCTATTGTTAAGTAAAACAGCACGTGCTACTTACCTGCAAAAAAGGGTCTTAATTATTCTATTTGGCACCTGAGCGCGGGCTAGTCCAACGCTCAAAAAACCAGTGTAGGTGCGCTTTCCGATAACGCGCCTTTGTTTCGCATCTCGATGACACATTTTAGACTGGTTCTGTAGCGTTCGACTCGCCGGCACTCAGTGAGTGAGTGAGTGAGTGCCGGCGAGTTGAACGGACCACACATATCCTAACAAAATATTTATCCATTAGTTCATTTTGAATCTTATTGCAATTTCCATAGGAGTTGTAATTCAATTACCTGGGTAAAGTGAACGAACGATTTTTTATGCAGGTGGTTGTGGCACGTGGCATGAGCGATTTTACTTAACAATAGATAAAGGATTAACTGTCGGGGTCTATTAGAAAGCTACAAACTATACCATAATACCACACTTAGATCAATAACAATATTGACAACATTTAACGACTGGAATAGTAATTTACGATAACAATAAGCTTATTTTTTTATGACGCGGCCGCAGTGTTACTTTCAGTCGCTTGTTTGTACTGCTCGGCCCAGTGGTCTGGGGTTTTCTCAAATGCCTGAAACAAAAACAAAGACACTTACATGATAGAAAGGGACAAGCATAAAGTCAATAACTAGTGAATGGTACTCTAAACCCCTTGAGCATCACGGACACGATTCCGATATTCTGAAGCGTTGGCAATCAAAATTCAACTCCAAATTTAAACAAGGTCATAATTGGGCTTCGGGGCACAGCGTCCCAAAAGATTTCCAGCAACGGACGCTGTTATTCTGCCACCGCCGTATTTGTATCTAGCTGTAGTATCTATATGTATATATGTCTCTGTTAGTTCCACAGGATCAATGTCTACACGTGCGTTTCTTGCACAAAAAAACTGAAAATGATAAGTAAATATAGATGGTCAAGCAGATCTTGCCAGTAGAAAAAGGCGGCAAATTTGAAAAATGTAGGCGCGAAGGGATATCGTCTCATAGAAAATTTGAATTTCCCGCCTTTTTCTACTGACAACATTTGCTTGACCCAGTATAATAATTATCCTCCTATTAAGGCCCAAGGTCTTACCTATAGAACTTCTTCAGTTTGATGAAATTTAAATCATATTCAATTGGAACAGTCGCTTTTGCTTTGTTTTGTTCAATTTTCAAACAACACAAAATCAACTCTATTTCCTACACTATAGTTTCAAATATCAGCAGCAAATTTTCGATTTTTCATTTGTAATGGGCCTTAGGAAGATATAACATATTATATGTTACCTCTGCCATCTTCTGTAATAGGAACATTTTGGGCACTTCCTGGTGAGCTCTCTGACCCCATTCAAAGACGTTCCAGGCTAAATCGCCATCGCCAACCTGATAACATTTCAATTTAAAACAAAATTACCATTAATTATCAAAAAAAAGAAATCCCCTTAGATCAATCTGGTAAAATCCAGTAGTTACCATTTACATACATGAATTAGTGGTTGGTGGTATATCTTGATTTTTTAAAGGGGTCCAAATGTAATGATTGTTATGAAACACTTTTTTTTAGGGTTCCGTGCCCAAAGGGTAAAAACGGGACCCTATTACTAAGACTCCACTGTCCATCTGTCTGTCACCACACTAAAAAGTACGGAACCCTCGGTGGGCGAGTCAGAGTCGCACTTGTGGCTGTTAAAAAATAAATCTTCACGCAAAATAGGCGCAAGTCGTCGAGTTGCAGACAATCGCCCAAACTACAATACAATACAAATCATGTACCTTTGTGAATGACAAGTACAGTTGTCTAGTGAAGGTGGCAATGAAAGCCTTCCTGCCAGCAAAGTCGTTCTCCTCCAGCAGACCAGCCTCGCTCAGGAACTTCCACAGGTCGTCTGGAACAAAAGATTACATCAAGTGAAACAATTAAACTAATCACAAGTATTCTGAATTTTATAAACTTAAGTTTAAAAACAAAAATACATTTATAATTTATAGATATACAACTAGGCCATATAAAATTATTTTGAAAAATTGATTAAAGTATTTTTATTTTCTTTTTTGCTAGATGTAGTCTGCATCAGCTCTCTTACTATACCACTCATATTCCAGACACCATAATTTAAAAAAAAACTGCTGGGTGACATAAATATAATACTTAAATTTAAAAAAAACCCTACATTATATGCCAACAAAATCCATTTTACGCTAAAAATCCCTTACATTATTTTGGAAGAACTGATACTCTTGCATATACTCAAGAAATTGGGATGGATACCAAATGATGTTTCATATGATATGTATCTAGTTATAATTTATTTGTTTATCTAGTATTAACTAAATATTATAAATTCTCTCTTTCCTATTCTACTCCATACCTTCCTTAACGCTGCCGCCAGACATGAAAATATGCGTGAGCGAAGCCATCAGCATGGTCCTCAGTTCCGGCTCTGACACATTGGACGGGAGAGACTCGCACTCCTCTGTCAACACCACTATGTACTGCACCCCACTTTTACCTTTTATTGAGACCAACTTGTAACCATATACCTGAAAGTAAATGGATCAAATAAATACATACAATGCTTGCAATATCTTACATCATGAAGCGTACAAAATAACTTTGAATATAACTGTAAAAATTACAAAATGTTTTCAAAAATAGACTGTTTATTGCTGTAAAGTAAACACACCTTTTTAAGTAATTTTTCAGCAGCACTTATGACACTGGAGACATACTGCGATGGAGTCTGGCAAGCCGTAGCCAAATGCTTGGCGATATCAGCTTTTTTGATAGGGATTTTGCTTCCTTCCCGATGGAGGATATATCGAGCGCACTCCTTAACGGCGTTCTGCATGTTATGACCATGGTCCTCTTCGTCCGATCCGTCATCTAGCGAAGCTGATGAAGCATTATGTGTGGGCGGCAAAGACTTCTGATGTTTTCTTTTACTCATGTTTGCGAAACAAGTGTACAACGTTGTAGTAAATAAACTTCGGTAATAAACGATGTGAATTTCGTGTGAATTCCCACTTTAAACAAAAACGTCAATGTCAGAATTGATTGTCAGACTTGTAACCACAGACTAGCTAGAGAAGTAACTATAGTTGGTCAAGCAAATCTTGTCAGTAGAGAAAGGCGCGAAATCCAAATATTCTATGAGAAGATATCCCTTCGCGCCTACATTTTTCAAATTTGCTGCCTTTTTCTACTGACAAGATCTGCTTGACCAGCTATAGAATTGGTTAACCATTGCCTTCTTAATGTTAGTAGCCCTCTTTTTAATTTCAATTTCCAACTGTCAGGAGCATAAGAGAGTCTCCGGTTCTCGCACGGAAATTTGTTTTCTGTGGGTTCTCGACTCGAGAAATGTCACTCGGTTAATTGAATTATGTTTTGAAATTGTTTTCTTTTGTATTGGTTTTCAAATAGATTTAATTAATTTCGTACAATGCGGAATAAGTTGTAAATTGTGCAGTGCGTCAGCAAGTTCCTACACATTGATAATGAGTTCCGCAGAGATGAATCACATAAAAATAAATCGATATAATTTTCGTAAGAAAATCGTCATATAAAACCGGCGATCATTATTACTTTTGTTCATTAACAAAAACCAATTATTAAAATAGGGTCGATCGATAGAGTGCAATTTCAAAATCATCGAAATAAATTTATAGCCAATTATAATATGTCTTTTCGCAGTTTAGGAAAATTATTCAAAACAAAAAAAACTGATAAACAGGAAAGCAAAGAAATGTAAGTAAATAAGGTGATAAACATGCAACAAGTGTTGGACTTGGACTCCTCTCGCTACTGCGTCGGCGCGGGCGTGTCCTTGAAACCCTGGAACTTTAATTTCAGGACGAAAATAGTCCAAGTTCAGAATGTTATACATAATTTCGCTCATATTATTCGTTTTAACCCTTTATAGGGCACACTTTTATATTATACGGCAAAAAAATATCAAAATCAAATAACATCATTTTTTTGTTTTGTTTTCTTATGGCCGGTTCACATTATTCCAGTAGCATTCCAGTCCAGCTATCCAATCCAGTGCACTGGATCCAATGGAATGCACTGGAATGTACCCATTCCAGTGAGCATTCCAGTCCAGTGACTGGAGAGACCGTCAACTTTTCATTCCAGCTCACCCAATCCAGCGCCACTGGAATAGTGTAGACAGCCATTCCAGTTGCAATCCAGTGCTAGATTGAACGTTTAACAGTGAATACGAGATAGTTGTTTTGGAGACAGGTTCCAAATTTAATAATGAAATTGAATGAGGATCAAACTCTTCATTTTGTCTCTTTATACAGAGAACATGCATGTCTTTGGGATATCACGTCTGATTTTTATAAAAACCGCGATATGCTTTTATGTTTCTTTCGCTTATCCAATTTCTCATCCGAACCCGATTGCCTCATTTTAGTTCATCTACTAAATCACTTACTTCTTGTAACAGTAGTAAATGAGCAGTTTTTAAACAATTTTTGAGTTTCTTTCTAGAAATCATTGTCACCGATGTGTTACCAATCCAGCTACTCTTAAAAGACTGGAATAATGTAAACGATATGCTCCAGTCCAGCACTGGACTGGATTAGCCCGCTGGATCACTGGACTGGAATAATGTGAACCGGGCATTATGCGGAATTTCTAAGACAATAGGTGATGAGGCGGTTATTTCATTATAATAAGAAATAATATATATTTGCAGCTCATTGCCCGCAGAAGGCTTCCACAAGAGTATTCAGATGTTGCTGTCTTACTCGGGGCAACATCTCACCAAAGCTGGCTCGGAAACCAGGGAAGGTGCGGAATCAATGATACCTTGTTTTTGTTTCTTTTAAACTACTTAGATCAACATTTTTAGTGGGAAATCTAAAACCTTGCCGGCCTACGTACTGTTGACCTTATGTATATATTTGCTTGTTAACTTTTGAGGCTAATGCTAAACTGTTCAGCATTAGGGGAAATTATGTTAGTTTGCCATTGCACTGTCTAAGTTGTTTATGAATGGATCAAATGAATATTATTTATGCATGGTAATTTTATATTTGCAAGCCTTCTGAAGTAAGCTCCAAAAGCTGCGGGGCTTAGTCAATTTATGAAAGGATGTCCTCTAATATTTATTTATTTGCAGAGTTATTGGACAGCCCGTCCGGCTGTGGTCTTCACAGTGTGGCGGTGCTCCGCTGTCTGGGCCGAAGCCATGGCCTCGCGGGCTCAGACCCCTTTGAAGACCTAGAGATTGACAAGATTGTTGATGTTTTCATCGACCTATTGAACAGTAAGTTGTTACGATGCCTCAAATCATGTACATAAATCGCCAGTTAAATTGTGCCACTCCAGGGCTTTTAATCTCGTAAATGAACGAGCGGCTCTGAGATCTTGCGAACTCTTAAAAATTGAACTGACAAAAAAGTTGTTCATTTATAATTTACCTGTTTTTACCAATTATCTTACCTGCTCACCAAATTTGACGCGATACAATTGAGAATTTGTTCTGTAGAGGAGAACAGACAGATATAAAAATGCATTTTTGCCCAAGTTGAAATTGAGACCTTTTATTCTCGCTCGGCGAATTATATGTATTTGTTATACACTAATCAGCGTCATCATTAGTTCAGTAAAAAAAAAACAAATAATTATGTTTTGTCTTATTTTAGAGATACAAGCCATAGGCGCAGAAGAGTTGGATTCCCAAGCTAGTCCATTCGACGAACAGATGGCGCTAGCGTGCCTCGCCAAACTAGACGCTGTCGTGGCCACCAACCGCGGTCATTTGGCACTCAGCAAGGTAAACTCTTGTTATATATACGGTATCGGTATCGTTACATCGCTAGTCGTGTTGTTATCTGGCAAAGGAGTTAAAGAGAGTCATTAGTATACTGTCGCTTAGAAAATGTGATTATAAAGGCGTTTTCCATCCTACAGTTAACCTGGGCGGACTTTCTGCTGGCCGGCATGTGGGAGCACGTGCAGCAAGCGCTGGACCTGTCTAGCGACCAGTTTGCCAACATCGAACAACTTGTTCACCAACTGACTGCGGTTCCAGCTGTGAAGGCTGCTTTAGAACGAGCGCATGACAGTACTTAGGCGTTTGGTTGTTTCTGAACGAATTATGTTTTTTTTTATTAGAGCCGTAACAGACTATCGCACCGGTCCTTAGTGCGGTCAAAATATCTCTTTCTCGCTCTAACTTATAGCTGCGTCCTTAACGCACGTAAGGCGACCACCTTACACACTATCGATACGTGCGCCGCACCGCACAGAGGTCGCGGTGCGGTGCGGTGCGGTAGTCTGTTACGGCTTTGCGCATACACATCTGGATTCAGAGTTTTAATGTCTATTGCTCGTTCATTCAAAATTTCATTATTTAACACATTAAAAAACGCCACGCCTATCGTCATCGTGAACGATATCGGAATGCGCAAAGGTTGATAATGAACTGTACCCGCGCGCATCAGTTGATGTATTTGGCGGTCGAAGGAATACAATTTGATAAATTGTGTCAAACTATTTCTTCTGAATTTATTCATACATTCTCAAATGTGTTTGTTCTTAATCTGGTTGTATATGATTTTTCTAAAAATAAGTGCCTTTTAAGTTGCCCTTAATTTATAGTGATCTCATTAGCTTATTATCAAGTCCGAAAATTTAATTTTCTTTCAATGTTATGGTTGTTAGTATAAATTGTATAAAAGAAGTCAATTGTAATATGTAATCATTTCAACACCTGTTACTCATTTGTAATCACTTTTAAATAATCATGCATAATACATTTGAATTTCAAGACAAAATGATCAATATTTTACCCTACTTCTAAAAGCCACATGAGTCTATCCGCCGCCATACACTTGAAATTATATTAGGTAGGGTAATTCGCCAGTAACTGGCCACCGGCCAATAACTGGCCACCCTAAACTAAAAATAAATTATATTCACCTATAAACAGAATTCATTTTAGTATAAGGTTTCAATAACTGGCCAGTCTTCAATAACTAGCCACCTTATACTAAAATGAATTCTGTTTATAGGTGAATAGAAGTCATTTTTAGTTTAGGGTGGCCAGTTACTAACAGGTGGCCAGTTGCTGGCGAATTACCCTACCTATACTTTTTTTATTAGATTTCACTATATACGTAAAGTGAAGAATTTCCTGGACGTAACTAGTAATTGATCTGCAACATCGAGATTGCACAACGAAACTAGCACTTAGGCGTTTTTCAACTAGAGAATCTTTAAAATATTGCTCTGTTGTTCAAAACAAACGTAATTTTGTATGCATTTCTAGCCCCCTCCACACTCGGGCGCGAATCGCGGCACGAAGCCACGAATGCGAGTGTGGAGCGTGCTTTAGCTTTATCATGTTTTTAGGTTATTGTTATCTGACTTAAGTACCTAAATTTAACAAAATACCTGTGCCATGAAACCTAATTAAGGAATTGATTGTAACTGTTATCATTCTACTATAAGGTGTGACCTGTAATATAGTCAAATAATCAAATGACAGCTAAGCTATCACTGATTAGTAAAGCCAGCAGGACCAGTTAATATCTGATTACGCGCCATGTTGCGGAATTTCACTGGAACAATTTGTAGTCACAGTAAATTTACTGCCATCTATCGACACACGACTACAACTCAAAATGAAAACGTATTAAACTATCGAAAAAAATTATATAAATGGATAAATGATTTTATTATTTTTATATAATTTTGACCCATGTTCATTCACTGATACCTATGTGTTAAAATTGTTAAATATAAAACGGTCAACGCCATCTAGCCGAGCATAGGCCAAAGGTGTGTGCGCCATCTATCCGAGAATGACTTTTTCTTGATTTCCGAGGCACGTTTTTTTCTTAGACTTTATTCATCTTATACGGAGTTACATATGTCTTTGTTGGTAGTGACTCTGTCTGAAGATTATAAACATAGCAAAGCTTAAATGTCATGTGGGGACTATAATATTTTACAAACTGGAAGGGTACGATTGATAGATGTCAATTCAATACAATTTGGCGACGGCATTTTGAGGTAATAAATTGTATGGAGATGACATCTATCAGCGTACCCTTCCAGAAAACAATTATAGGTCGATTTGTGTAAGATTGTTTCATAACTTTTATATTTATTTCACTACTTACTAATATTTTATTTCGTAACATAATTCGCCAATACTGGTCGAAGTTTGACAGCGGTTCAGGGTCGAATCATGCTATCCCTTTCTAATATATGGCACTATCCCTTTCGGATATTTAGGGTTGTCAAAAATCAAGTGATTATCTTATCTGTGGTCGTGCACGCAAAAGGAAGTCAAGTGGTGCCAACCCTAATAATTGCTCGGAGCAATGCTGAGCCGAGCGGAGCCGAGTTTGACCGAAATCAGGAGTTTCGCACCCCTGATATTATCATGAATTATGACAGAGATTAGAATTGACCAATTAGAAGTCAAGATAAGCGGCGCCATCTGTTGAAAAGTTTAATCATTACCTTTAAATATTTGCTGTTGAAATTTATTCCTTAAAATGGATAACTTTGTGATAAGCCCTTTAGAACGCCAAGTTATAAACGCATAATATAATTATGACGTATTGTAACATTAACTTATTATTATAAAACAGATATGTCTGGAATTATAAGAGAAATTGAAAAATTCACCGCTTCGGGCAAGACTCGAACTTGCGACCATTCGAGACCCCGGGCCGAATTCTCTTAACCAACCGTAGCTTACCAGAAGCGTGCAAATTCCATTCGTTCCTTTTTGTTTCCACGCCTAAGGGAGGCGAGTAGCGACATCTACCGTTATAATAATTATTTGTATTTTGTATTTTTCAACACGACGAAGTCTAATACTACTATAATAGTACTACATACTACTTTAGTCAGCTATTTAAGATGCTATGGAATAATCCAGCCAGAAATGAAGGTTTCTGACGAACAGACAGAATAGCAAAACTATAAGAGTTACTTGTTTACCTTTTGTCGTTTTTGGCGCTTGAGAAACGCCTTTCCATCAACGTATTTTGACGTCTTTGGTGTTCAAAGGCTGCGTAGTAGAAGTGTGATGTATTGTTTATACTACCTTTTGAGACTTGTTCAAAATTATTGTACTTAGTACTTTGAGAGAGAATTTTATTGTAAAACTGTTAATGCGGTTATTCCATTGACGTATATCTCAGGACTGGCCTTACGGGAAATAATAATGGTGCATGAATGGGGCCAGTACAGCGGTGTGACATCGCTACAACGCGATTAACTCGAATTCTTAAGTGACATCGGTGAACTATATAGCACTATTCTTAGTGCCCGTAAGACCCGTCCTGAGATATAAGTCAATGGGTTATTCTTGAATACCTAACTGTCTTTGTGATGAAAATAAATTATTTATATTTACATTTGTCTTTAGTCAAAGCTTAAATAAAATAATTATAGATGGTCAAGCAAATCTTGTCAGTAGAAAAAGGCGCGAAATTCAAATTTTCTATGGGGCGATATCCTTTCGCGCCTACATTTTTCAAATTTGCCGCCTTTTTCTACTGACAAGATCTGCTTGACCCAGTATAGTACCCCGGCCTTACCAGACTATGCTTAATTTTAAAAGAACTAAAAGTTATTACTTTATGGGATAGACCGAAGCGAATCGGTTCACAGGGAAAATGGGGTCAAACTAGAAAATCTGTGGTTATATAAAATATTGCCTATGACTGGCATCGCAGGGTACGAGGAGAGACGGGACCATATTATCCGAAGGCCCCATCGCACGAGCGAATTCGTCCGCACGCTAAATTCGATTTAACCACCAAGGCTTAAAGTCGAATATTCAATAACACTTGATAAAAAGCGCCACCGCCGCTGTGTGAATACGTTCACATGTATCAATTTGTGTCATTCAAACGCTTTATTTAATGCGCGTTGTAATAGCGCTCGTGTGTATGAGGCCTAAGGGCGCAGTTATAAGTAAGAGCGAGAAAGAAATATGCTGACCGGACCAAAGTTGTCGTCTGGTACGCCCGTCTGTTAAAGTTACAGCTTTAATATGACAGGTATCTTCTGTGGTTCAACAATATTATTAATCTGTGGTTCAAAAAAAGTTACTATGTCTATGGTTCTAACCAAAAAAAGCCATAAAAAAGCAAACAAAGAAAGCCGGTTATTCAGTTGATTTTTTTTTTACTTCTGCTCAAGTTCTGGATAAAAAGTAAGTGTAAAGAATTTAGAGATATTTAATGCGGCTGTTAAATATTTGTAGTAGTAGTAGTAAACACTTTATTGCACAAAACAAGTACATAACACAGAGAGAAACAAAGGCGAACTTATCCCGTTAAGGGATCTCTTCCAGCTAACCTTTAAGTAACTGAGAGATACATATGAAATGGTAGTCAAACTAAGATAAAATGTACATGACGGCGAGACTTAAAAGAAGTAAGATTTGTTGTATTATTGATGGAGTAGATTTGATTTTAACACCGGTTGGTTCGCTGGCATGGCTCGAAATTTCTTTAAATTAGGTTAGTTTAGTGTTCCGTGTTCCAAACTTCAGTTATTATAGGTAGCCATCTTAAAACTTTCAGAATAAGCTAGATTTGATTTGGCGCATCGCCTATTGCCTTATATTTATAATAAAACTAGTAGTAAGTACTTAAAAGATACCTACATGCTTTTGTAGTTTCAATAATGTTTGTAAACTATCTAATTTCTTTATTAGGTACATAAACTTTAAGGTTCTATATGTATGTAAGTATGTTTAGAACCAACCGGTATACACGTAGCATATCTACTAAGCCGGCATACCAATAGGCATAAATATAGACAGTGTGCCCACTGTGCCCAGCCCAAACCATAGATTACCCGCCACTAGATCCCGCATCAAAAAACTAGCGAGACGTCGTCGACTTGCCAAGTCTCCGCTACCGTCGCAAAGGTTTCGTATTCGTAGGTGCTAGCTCTCATAATAACTTCTTAGCTCTCATAGTAACTAAGCCCAGCATGGCTAATTGCATTCCGCATCGCATCTTTTTGTAGGTCTGGTAGGGTCATTGCGCTAGTTTCCGTCCAGCTCTAGTTTTCGTCCACATGAAAAGAGCGTTCATTCATACCTAATTCAGCGTAATTCTTATTACCTACTCCCTTAAATGCCGGCACTTGTAACCCCTCTGTTATTGCTATTGCGGGTTTCCATGGGCGACGGTAATAGCTTACAATCAGGCGACGTTCTATATCATAAAAATAGGCTGATCTAAATTGATCTAATTTAATCTAATACTTAATCCCGTTTCCAATAAGTGATGACGTTTGAGCGTGAGTCAGCAAATTCAGCATTTATCTAG
Source organism: Cydia splendana (assembly GCF_910591565.1). Taxonomy (NCBI): domain Eukaryota; kingdom Metazoa; phylum Arthropoda; class Insecta; order Lepidoptera; family Tortricidae; genus Cydia; species Cydia splendana. Next base: position 18,281,491 of record NC_085974.1, read on the forward strand.
CTAGATATACCTACTGTATCTAGTGATAATCTAGGATCTTTTTATCACTCACTAATATAAACCCATGTGGTCGGCCTTGGGCGTCAGTCGACCGTTTCTCTCGCGCCGGCCGGTTCTCTAACCTAACTCTGTAAGTTATTTTTGGTTCAAGTATTTTGCACAATAAGTACAAGTATTTCTGCTCGAATACCTATTTTTGCTAACTTTTGTGTGCAAAGATTTAGTGTTGACACGTTTTATGGCATTTACTGTGGTTTAGAAGTAATTGTTTTGCTAGATTAACGTGATATCGTAGTTTTGTACCGTTATAGACTCGTTGTTGTGGTGAGACATTGGTGTGTGCAAATCAAATCGAAGCTAAGAGTATTTTATAGGCATACCACTAATCTCACAGGCAGTTGGAAAGTAGTTATAAGATAAACCTGTAATATTAGGTAAATGCCGATTATAGGTAGGGTACTTGTAAGTAGGTACATGTAGGTAGGTACATTCTAATTTTCCCAACAACAGTGCATTTACGATGAATACAGTACCATACCGATGTTGGATAAGCTTTATTGAATGTAGTTACTAGTGCATACAAACTTAATATACATAACTAGAAAAAAAAAACATAAGTAATTAAATAACTAACCTACAAAACTTAAACTTTACGATGTTTATATTTCATTTTTTAATGTTTTTCCAAGATGTTAAAGACTTCTGCGGTTAGCTACCTACATGGTAATTTGTACCGATAAAAGGCATTCACAACATTTTTTTACTAGCCTACTTTGGTGTCCCACTTCTAAACAATGGCCTCCCCTCGTTTGCTCCACTAGACCCTGTCATCGGCATTTTCCCACCATTTGGTTTGGGGTAGAATGCGTCCAAGTCGTCCCGCCATCTCCTTTTCGGTTTGCCTGAACTCCGGCCTGCACCGTGTTCCAAGGGTCCCACTCAGTAACCATTTTGGCCCACCAATTTATTTGTAGATATTAATGACGCAAAAATAAGAATTTAGGTAGGTTGTTTTGATTTCATGAGTGGTCTGATATGATAAACCTTATCGTCTTAAACTGTTCGTCATGCTCAAATTGCAAGTCACTTTTCTGTATTTAGGCAAATACGGCATCCTATCCAGAGCATGGCACGACACGCTCTTGGCCGGTTTTCAATTTAGATTAGATAGGGCAAGAGGGGCAGATAGGCACAAGGGGCAGTTTTGAACACTAATTCCTTAACTAAAAACTTATGATCACCTGCTGCAACAGTAGGCCAATCAAATTAGATCCAATTTAAAATAAGCGTTTTGAGGAATTAATTCTCAACAAGCTGGAAATCGTCTTAATACCTTCATTTGGTTCTAAATGCGTGTAATCCGAGTTTGCTCCATCCCAGGAGGTATGCATAAATTTTGGGAGTCTTGGGAGATAAATTTTTCCTTGGATTCAATTTATGCTTGTCAGGTTGTTCTACTCTGATCATAACTTTATCTTCCAGAGCCAAAATGCCTCAAACCGAGTTCTACTACTTCCCCGTCAAGGCACTGGGCGAGTCCGTCCGCCTGCTGCTCGCGTACGGCGGCGAGGACTGGAAGGACAACAGGGTCAGCTCTGACGACTGGCCCAACTTCAAGCCCAGTAAGTTTCACTAAGCTTTGGATGCCTCAGACTGAGTAGGTATTACTTCCCCGTCAAGGCTCTGGGCGAGTCCGTCCGCCTGCTGCTCAGGACTGGAAGGACAACAGGGTCACCCCTGAGGACTGGCCCAACTTCAAGCCCAGTAAGTTTCACTAAGCTTTGGATGCCTCAGACTGAGTAGGTATTACTTCCCCGTCAAGGCTCTGGGCGAGTCCGTCCGCCTGCTGCTCAGGACTGGAAGGACAACAGGGTCACCCCTGAGGACTGGCCCAACTTCAAGCCCAGTAAGTTTCACTAAGCTTTCGATGCCTCAGACTGACTAGGTACTACTTCCCCGTCAAGGCTGCTCGCGTACGGCGGCGAGGACTGGAAGGACAACAGGGTCAGCTCTGACGACTGGCCCAACTTCAAGCCCAGTAAGTTTCACTAAGCTTTGGATGCCTCAGACTGAGTAGGTATTACTTCCCCGTCAAGGCTCTGGGCGAGTCCGTCCGCCTGCTGCTCAGGACTGGAAGGACAACAGGGTCACCCCTGAGGACTGGCCCAACTTCAAGCCCAGTAAGTTTCACCTAAGCTTTCGATGCCTCAGACTGACTAGGTACTACTTCCCCGTCAAGGCTGCTCGCGTACGGCGGCGAGGACTGGAAGGACAACAGGGTCAGCTCTGACGACTGGCCCAACTTCAAGCCCAGTAAGTTCCACTAAGCTTTCGATGCCTCAGACTGAGTAGGTACTACTTCCGAGCGAGTCCGTCCGCCTGCTGCTCGCGTACGGCGGCGAGGACTGGAAGGACAACAGGGTCACCCTTGAGGACTGGCGCAACTTCAAGCCCAGTAAGTTCCTACCCTAAGCAGGCCTAAGGAACTTTCCGCGCGACTTCCGATGGATATCATTGATAACCAACGCACCACGCACCGCATACGAATAACAGTTAAAGGTTGTTTTAAATGATTCACGGTTAGTTTCACTCGATTTTATCAACACCCACCCGCTATCTTCACGTGACAAGATGCATGTAACTGCGTCAAAATATCGAGAGCTCGAAAATAATACAAAAGGTAATCACGGTAAATATCCGGGTCGATATAAGTACAGTTAAAGGTTCCATTTTCAAACTTATTAAATATTCCTAGCTTTTACTTCATTGAAGATTCCTCTAGACTCTCTAGAGTCTAGAGTAATCTCGGGAAAACCCCAACTGGTCTCGCTCATTCCAGAAATAATAAAGAATGTTTTTTGTATTGAAATTCATGTATATAAAGTGACCCGTTTTCATTAACGTTACTGGGTCACTCTTTAAATCCTGGTTTTATGGCATAAACATGCATTTTTGTGGTAGTTAGGTATAAGCCCTTTCCACAATAAGCCATCTACCAAGCATGATAGTATATAACGTGGTACAATGGTCCTTCTAGCAACCTGACTATAAACTATGATTCACCATTCACTCCACTTAATTTCAACCGGTTCGGTGCGTTGTCCGTGAGACAGACGTCCATGGAATTATATCAGTTTTAATAAGTGACTTTAGGTAACATTATTACGGTTTCCTCCGACCATAATGAATCGTCACAGTATAAAATATGAATGATCATTCATAATAAATTGATAATGGGGCATAATGAAAAATATTGTGTTGAGATAACAACACTGACGAGGGGCAATATACGATAAAACGTATTTACTATATAGTAATACTCGTATTTATCGCACGGTTGTTATGCGTGATAACAGGGGGCTTATTTGATATGGAAGAAACAGCTGTGAATTTAGTAACCAAGCGCTAGTATTGTCATCCGTCACCCCAAAGAGAAATAAGAAGAAATGTAAAATCTAAGTGAAAATAACAACAAGAATCGATTCACCCACCAAAGGATGACGCACGCTAGACCGGGCGGTGCCCGGGCCGAGGCGTCCGAAATGTCATTTTCTATGACGACTGATCGGTGATCACGTGGTGCTTTCCATAGAAAACGAAGCGCCGCAAGCTACGGCCCGGCCCCGGCCCGGTCTAGCGTGACTCAAACCTTAAAGTAGCCATATGAAAACCAAGTCACGCCCCCCTATCTTATCTCGTCTAGGTACCTATATGTTCTAGAAACTTTTTCTAACTAGAATGTGATAATTGTGAAGTACCTCTTAGGTACCTAAGTACAATATTTACGATAGTGATAAATAGTGATAATGATATCACGTTGCGTGAATTGTGAAATCACAATTCACGGATGTTATTGCAAATAACGTGCAAGTCATTGTTTGAGTACTTACCTCGAACCAGTGCTTATGACAACTTTGCACCATCGTGTGTTCTACAAGAAAAACAGGAAATTGCAAAAACGGTAGCCTTTCAGTTTTTTAGATGTCTAGGTACAAAGATGATAGGTACATGGTATCCTTTTGATCTCGTGACGTAAAATACTTACTACATCTTCTGAATCTGGTTAAAACTCATTAAAAGTAGTTAATTATTAATTATCTACAGGGTGGCCCAAAAATACGTTGACAACGGTTTTTCTAATTATTTTATTAAGTACTTATGTAACTAGTACTTACAAAGTAAGTTAAAAATTAAAACTAGTCTCTTTATGCAACAAAAATTAATTGACTTCATAATAGCCTCCTTTCGATTTCATACACAAACGCAAACGTTTGTTAAAATTTTCAACGAAATGTCCCGGCCCTCCAAGGATATTTTGTCCCATTCTTTGATAAGTGTTGCTTTTAGACCGTTTACACTTTTGTGTTTAGTAGCACATGCCCTTGTCTCTAAGATTGACCACAAAATACAATCCATTGGATTTAGATCAGGCGAGTAGGGTGGCCACCCTTTTGAACTTATGAATCTGGGAAAATTTGCAGTAGATAATATATTTATAACCGATTACAAATTTTTCACACCACGTTGATTTGAAGCTTAGTCATTGAGATGATGATTGATGAGATCTTTTTGTGTTTTCCACATGGTACAATTTCCGAATCTTCTCATAATTTTTTATGGGACTCGAAATTCTTCATTTCCAACATGAAAGTTTCTTGTGAAATTTTCCTGTAACTTCCGATACCTATTCACACTTTTTCGAAACTTTTGGCAACTTGCACATCTGTAAGTACTTAGTTCGCAGCGTCCTTTGACAACGGTTCCCATTCATTTTTATTCTACTATTACAATAGTACCAATTGTGTCAATTGAATGATGTACATATATTCAAAATTAACTGATCATTCGTAAGTAGACCTAGTTCCAACGGCATGAGGTATATTTTCCAATAGTCAGTGTTCTGAGTAGGCGTTGGCGGTGGATTTGCAAGTCATGCTGACTCTTAGATCTCAAGGTCGGATAACACAAAAACATGTCGGATGAATTCTCAATTGCTCGTTGATACGGCGGCGTCAGGGAATTATTGTGCAATGATTGCGACATAACTCTCTCTCTCCAAACCCCGGCCCGCGATGCGTTCCAATCCGGCCCGCCGACACCCAAAGCGAGTGCCCACTTTCCGGCCCGCGGGAGCCAGGCTCTAGGGGTTCAGCATTCGTTGAGAGTGGAACTGTAGGGCTACCGCCAATACCGAAAATCGTCAATTGCGGGCATTTTTCTCTGTCACTCTAATTACGCCTTCATTGGAGTAAAAGAGTAAGATCCACGACCAGTCTGGCCTAGTGGGTAGTGACCCTGCCTGTGAAGCCGGTGGTCCTGGGTTCGAATCCCAGTAAGGGCATTTATTTGTGTGATGACACAGATATTTGTTCCTGAGTCATGGTTGTTTTCTATGTATTTAAGTACATATTTATATATTATATATATCGTTGTCTGAGTACCCACAACACAAGCCTTCTTGAGCTTACTGTGGGACTTAGTCAATCTGTGTAAGAATGTCCTATAATATTTATTTATTTATTATTTATTTATTTATTTATTTATCCCCGCAATTTGCGAATTTCGGTTTTCGCGGTAGCCCCTCTGTTCCTAACAGCAGACACCGTCCCCCGGCGCAAAAACCGACGGTAGCCCGCGCGAAAGTTTCTGAGGCGCAATATGGCCCTCAGCTAAAAAAGTTTGGAGACCCCTGGATTAGACTATATGTAAGGTGGTGGTACTAGTGTTCGACATGCTAATGCCCAATAGATGACACCCTGCTGTCACCTCTATTAACAATGACTTAAGTTTCAAGATGACATGTACTTATTGGGACCGCGTCGAGGACCAGTACGACCACCTAGTACCACTGTCTAAGCGAGCGTAAAATTATCTTATACCTTTAAACAAGCAATAGGGATGTTTCCTGTACTTAAAATAAATTATTTCAATTCGTGCACGAAATAAAGCACCAGATAATTATTAGAAAAACATAGATAGCAACAATTTTTAAACACAATTTGTATTTAATAAATCGGATTGAAATATAAAAAGTAGGTGAGTTTACCGTGACGTCACTACATTTGTTTTTATATAAATTCCATATTAGCAAATCGTTTTGACAGTTCTAAAAAAGAAGCTGATTTGACTAGTAGGAATGTAGCCTATTCTTGTATTATGTACCTATTGTCCCGTTAATAAATAAAGGCTACAAATATAATGACCACCAAAAAATACTTTGGTACCCTAAATAAAAAAATCATGCTTACCAAAAAAAATTACTGAACACCAAAAAAATAAGGCCTAAAAATACAAAAGTACCACCACTTTAATTACGACTGCACTTCAAATTGTATTCAAATACCAAATATATTGAATGATCACCAAAAATCATTAATGATCACCAAATCTTGAAGACCAACTTAATGCGATATTTTCACCTAAATAAACCACTATGATTACCAAAAAATTTATACATATTACCAAATAAAGTAAACTGATGCCAAAATTACTAGCCCCTCCCGCTCAACCCCCCGTAGCCCGCACCGCATACCTACCTAACCTAATCTACTTTTCTAGTAGCATTTCGTTATGCTACTAGAAAAGTAAGTTAAACTGCTATCAGTTAAGTGGGTTAGGTTAGGTTAGGTTAGCACTGCGACCCTTACAGAAACGAAATGGTACTAGAAAAGTAGGTTAGGTTAAGTTTCAACTGCTACCCATACAGATACGAAACGCTACTAGAAAAGTGGGTTAGGTTAGGTTTGAACTGCGACCCTTACAGAAAAGAAATGCTACTAGAAAAGTGGGTTAGGTTAGGTTTGAACTGCGACCCATACAGAAACGAAATGCTACTAGAAAAGTGGGTTAGGTTAGGTTTGAACTGCGACCCTTGCAGAAAAGAAATGCTACTAGAAAAGTGGGTTAGGTTAGGTTTGAACTGCGACCCTTACAGAAACAAAATGCTACTAGAAAAGTGGGTTAGATTAGGTTAGAACTGCGACTGTTACAGAAATAAAATGCTACTCGAAAAAGGTGACGAAGTGGATTAATTAATTTAATAGGATAACGATATATTAAATGATTGCACATTTTTAATTAAAATGTGGTTACAATTTTAGGATAGCAAGATTTAAAAATTTGGTTATCATTTTACATTAAAATGGAGTTCTAATTTTGGTGGTCATTTACTATTTTTGGGTTTACAATGATTATTTTGGTGTCATTTTCTTTAATAGGATAGCAAGATGTAAAAATTTGGTTATCATTTCACATTAAAATGGGGATTGAAATTTGGTAATCATTGACTATTTTTGGGTTAATAATGATTATTTTGGTGTCATTGCCTTTAAAAGGATATTAAAATGTAATAAAATTGGTAATCATTTCACATTAAAATGGTGTTATAATTTTGGTGATCATTCATGATTTTAGGGTGGTAAAATAGATTTTTTTGGTATTAAATTTTAATAAATCTGGTGATCAGTTAAATAGCAGCCATAAATAAATATATTCTCTTTTTTATTCTTGTATAAGTATTAAGTATATATTTATTTATATATTTCGGGGATCACGGAAACGGCTCTAACGATTTCGATGAAATTTGCTATATGGGGGTTTTCGAAGGCGAAAAATCGATCTAGCTGGGTCCTATATCTGGGAAAACGCGCATATTTGAGTTTTTATATGTTTTCCAAGCAAAGCAGATATTGTTACCATAATAATATATAACTAATCAAATACCTCACATAGTGTTTTATAAAAATATGTGGTACTATCTACCCTATGGCTATGGGTATTTTATTCTTTAGGTATTATTTTAGAAGTTTAGGGAATTTCCTCCCGCAGAGGAATCAAGGAATGAACTCCCTGAGAGTTTTCTCGAGGGACTTAGGGCCACCCCACATCTAGCGTCCCTCGAGCGTCGGCGTCTACAACTCTATGGCCGCTGCTCGACGCAACGTCGACGCAACTGCGCAGCGACGTCATTTTCCATGGCGCTGACCAGACGCCGACGCTCGAGGGACGCTAGATGTGGGGTGGCCCTTACAGTATTGGGTTCTTCAAAAAAGGAGTGTACAGGTTTGTGGAGGGTCGGCAACGCGTATGTAGCGCCCCTAGAGTTGTAGACGTCCATATGCTACGGTGACCGCTTACCATTAAGTGGGTCGTATGCTTGTATGCCACCAACATGGTATAAAAAATCTCTAAAAATGGCGCTCAATAAAACTATTAAATGTATTGAATGACTGACACATGCATTTTTTCAGTTACGTCTACATTGAAAATATAAATGATTAAAAATAAAAACGTATTTCGTTCTTCGATCATAAACGCGTTACTGGCCTGAATTAGCTATAAATCGTTTGTCTTTAACTCTTTATCTGCCATTTTAACTTATGTAGTTACCTATTTGTAAGAAAGGGATAAAACATAATACTCAATCAGGCCTGTAAAGTTTTATGAATGTATATTTATGTTTCAGAAACCCCATTCGGCCAGATGCCAGTGATGGTGGTTGACGGCAAGCAGTACGCTCAAAGCATCCCCCTGTCCCGCTACCTGGGCCGCAAGCACGGCCTGGCCGGCTCCAACATCGAGGAGGACTTGCTTATTGATCAAAACGTGGAGTTCCTCAACGACATCAGATCCAGTAAGTTTACGGATTGACAAGTGTCTTGCTCTACAGACAGCTCTAGTTGCACCAATCACAATTGTAGGTCTGATCAACATCAATCGGCAGAGCCTTAACCCTTGAGCTGTTAATAGACTTATGCATTCACCCGAGCAGAACAGCTAAGCAGATTCGGCGAATTGTAGTGTAGTAAATGAAGCAAGTTGTTGTATGGAGACCCATGCATTAATTTCTCAGTCGATGAAATTTAGCTTGGTTATTGTGTAGTATGAGCCGAGACTAACATATAAATATCCAAAAAAAAAAACACTCCTAAGTTAAGTAAAAACACAAATCTGATTATATATTGAACCGAGTAATTCCTCAGTCCAAAATTATTTTACAAAATAAGTTATTTGTATCAGTATGTGATACTAGAAAAAAATCTAAAAGTTTTGTCAAACATGACAATATTTTTTTATGAGAATTCCTTTCTTTGACGCTCATTTTCATCGGAAAATTGCTCTGTCATTTTTTTCTTCTTATATGATCTTAGAATATAATTTGGCGCAGTCGGTAAAAAAATCCAAAAAAAAAATGCGTACCCAAATGTATGTATTATAGAACTATTAAAAACTGAGAGTGGAATTTTTTAGATTTTCATTTTGTAGGTATAAAACGGCAATTAAATGGCATTCCAGTGTAAAAATTAGACTGAGCAATTTACCGGTCCAAGACACGCCAAAAAATTATGTTTTATTAATACTGGTATTTCTGCTGGGGTATTTTTTTTGATATTTCATATATTGTTGCAATACGTTACATGAATATGTCTGGTGAAGAAAGTTTGAACGGAGCATTTTTCCGTAAAAAGATATTAACTATTTAAGACTTTAGGTATTTACTTTAATTCTATTATTATTATTCTTTGGAAATTTATACAATACTTTTTATTTATTGATACTTTATCATACTGTAAAGTTTTTTCTGGCTGAGGAATTACTGCGGGGTCCACTACCTTTATTTACTACACTATTGTTCGATGAACGCCAGTGAAGTGAACAAGTGATTGTTATCAAGTTCATCAGCACCTTTGAAACGCCACGTTATTTGTAGTCAGAATCACGAGGACTATCGATTTAAAAAAAGAAAAAAATGCGTCCAAAAAAATTTCAGTTTTGAGATGCATTTTCACATAAATTTTGTATGAACCGTCGCAAAACTGGCACCCAAAATTTGTATAAAAAACTGGGGACACTTTTTTTCTTTGTCTCATTGAATTGTACTCGTGTTTCTGAGTCTAAATAACCCAACAGTTGATGGTATTTGGAAAAACAGTAAATGGTACCATTTTTTCTGAAAACCCCCTAATGTTAAACTTTCTTCCAACAGAGTCCGCGCAAGTCCAATACGAGCCTGACGCGGCCCTGAAGGCCAAGAAGCACGAGGACTTCTCCAAGAACTTGTACCCTGGCATGCTGGCCAAGCTCGACCAGATCCTCAAGGAGAACAAAGGGCACCTCGCGCTGGGCAAGGTCAGTACCCAGGGGCGTATTTACCCTAGGGCCATCCGGGCCATGGCCCGGGGCGCCAACCTCCAGGGGCGGCATATGCCAACCCCCAGGGGCGGCATGCCGGATTGCATTTTGTTTTTCTTCCTTGACTTCTGGGGCGGCAAAACGTATTGGCCCGGGGCGCCAAATTTCAAAATACGCCCCTGTCAGTACCTACTTTATTATTTATTTAATAAAATACAGAGGTATTCTTAAAATATAGTCGGGGCTAAGACTCAACAATGAGTTTGACTGAGGGGTCATCAGTGTCTAGTTGTGTAACTTAATAACTTATTAGTAGGTACTTAACCGAGGATCACGGAACGCACGCTTCGTTTGAGCATTTTCACATTGTCCGATCCAATGTCGGAACATCCGATTATTTTTCCAAGCTTACCTGCAATACAAGTCTTAGTGTACCGTGCAACTAATGTGGCCAAGACGGACTTCCCTTATGTAGACTTATAAGGAAGGCCGTCTAAAAGCTTTTTTCTCGCTTTTAACTCTTACGTTTGTACAACAAAAAACTATTGGGCTTTTAGAGTTAGACCAAGAAAAGCCTGTAACGATTTTGACAGCATACGCATTGCAAGTGTTATTTATACGTCATAATTTCGTAAAAGTTTGACGTTTAAAATAACACTTGCACTACGTGTGCTATCAAAATCATTGCAGACTTTTCTTATACTTACAGAAAGTCGGTAGAGTAGGAGTGAAGCTCTTCTTTTGTGACTGTGTCTGAACGACGTACAGTCAGCTGCAGAGAGGCCACCCCCCTTGCATAGAATATTGTTTGCAGGGGGGGTCACCGCTCTCTGCAGCGTCGTATTTGTACGTCTGCCCCACATTGATCTTATGTTTATTTGTGTGCGGTACATTGTTCCATTATACTTATTTATACTCTATTGCAGCTGACCTGGGGTGACTTCGTGTTTGCGGGCATGTACGCGTACCTTAAGATGATGCTGCAGGCCTCCGACCTTGACGAGCGCTTCCCCGCCTTCAAGAAACTCGAGCAGACCGTCTACTCCCTCCCCAAGGTCAAGGCCTACGCTGACGCCGCGCCCAAGACCGACTGTTAAAGCGATCGGAACATCAGTACAATGTACCATCACGCTCCGCGATTGTGGCGCCATTTAGGGTCCTAGCTAAATTGGTTGTTCAATACTTTCGCAATAGAATTTCTAATTTAGCAAGTACCCTAAATGGCATAACAATCCCGTGTGGTGGCTGTACATAAATGCTGACATAATACTTAATGGCGACCAGATATGTTTTTATTTTTTTTATCACGACACCTGAAAGCACAAGGTATAAAAAATGAGATCATCGAGTAAATAACGGTGCTCTAAAAATTATCACGTGATAAACATAAGATATATTTATTACCCTCGAATTTCTATCAAGAGGAAAAAGAAGCGGAAGTATTATCAAGTTTGTTGAAGTAAATTTGAATAACGCCTGGACTGATCCGAATTTGTGGTTCAGCCTTCTAGTATTAGTCTTGCATTTGAAGAGCACTTTGTTAAGTTATATGTAGTATTATATTTTAAGGATATGTTATTTGCGTAGTCTGAGAAGTAGCAATGTTATCTTTTTAAGTGAAATAAAGCTGAATATTTTTACTAGTCTATTTTATTTAGAAGTATGTATGCCAAATATTTAATCAAGATTATATTCAATCTAAGAGATACCTACACTAAAATAAACCTTATTTTTTCACGTGTTCGCTTTAAGCACAAACAATTTTATCATTCATGAGTCATGAGTCGTCATGTGTACGGACCATTCCAAATAGGTGATAAGTCGTACGATAGGTATTGTCAACCGACATTGAATTTAAAGCCTAAGGAATAAAGTCTGTTTTTGTTTAAATTTATCGTTCATTGCCCAAGGTCATGATGAGAATGAGTAAAGGTTTTTAAATAAAGCATTGGGGTCACGCGAAATCAATATTAAGGCATTTTAACATATTGATTAATGTATAACACCCGGTACCGCGACTTATCACAAGTGAAAATTTGTAGGTAGTCAGCAGCAGAAGTTGCTAAGCGGGCCAGGTGCACAGAATAAATAATAGTACTAGGTACAGAAGACTCACTCTTTAACAAAACGCGTCTACTGTTACGATCAGCACAGATATGGCCGCTAGGTGGCGACAGCGCCACGCGCGGCTTATGGCTTTCCCCAAAATGGGGGGCGGAACGGATGTACTTTTAGCTACCTGTATCAAAGCGACGAAATTGCGGAGTGAGCCACGCCTGCCAGGTGTTCAAAATGATCTTGACGCGACTTTATTGTTAAGAAAATAAGAGCGTGTCAAGGTTATTTTGAACACCCCGCCCGCTTAGCAACTTCTGCTGTTGACTGTACGCCATCAGATATAGATAGCCAGCACAAATAAATGTACACGCCTCTAAAGTCAAGACAACATGTTCAGACGTTTGTATCACATTCACCGAGATATGAAATTGGTAAAAGGTAAGAATGAAATACACAATAATTTCTAAAAATATATTTCATTGTTATTATATTAAATCTATAATACATTAATTTAAATAATATAGTCGTCATCAGTACAAAAGTACACTCGCATCCATTTTATTCGTGGCTTTGGGGAATAAATACTACCCTTTAGGAGTGGGGTACGATATAATTGTTAGAATCCAATAAAATAAATATTAATTAAGGAACAAATAGTAAATTTTATGATTAACGCCTAACTAAATCAATTAAATGCACAAATTTTTAATATTAGTAATGATAAACACATGCGCCACACGGTCATAGCGCTACGTCGTAGGGTCGTAGCCGATAACATGGATTTCCCGGTATGTAGCGAAAATGCTTCGTAGAGGCCAAACGACAACGTGTCGTGATTATCGCTGAACGGGTTAACCAATAGCGATATCGAAAATTAAACGCAAGCATGTGTTTTTCTACACGAAATAGCATAGTAATTCGATCACTTTATACATAATTATAATTACAATGACCTATAACACTTTAAACTCTCGTGTTTTGTACGAATATGTACGAATAGTCTCCGTGACCACAGCTGGTGCAACTCAGCTGAAACGTCGGAATTTAAGGTAAAAACAATGAAATTATATCGCGATAGACCCGTTTGTGTAATTAAATATGTGTACAATGACCTAATTTCATTGCTCTTGAGTTGAGTTGTATGTCTGGCACTTGACTTGGCCTCAGTTTCTAAACAATTTTGCATGTTTTGATTTTCCATACATTTTCAATATGGCTCAGAACTTGTGGTAATGATTAATGAGTTTTGGTTGTCACTTGACGAAACTTGGCACTGTTAGTAGTAGATTTTTTTTATAGCATAATTAAAATAAGGCACAAAATAATATTAACTTACATCATCGACTCGATAGATCTTATCGGATAATATTAAAAAATAAACAATACTTAACACAATTTTTAACTTAAATGTGTTTAAAGTTCCAAACAATCTAACATAATATAATGTATAAATTATTAAATTAATAACGAACACTTTTATGGAAAGTCTGCGCATTATATTGTAGTCTTTATTGGTCGTTCCTAGTAATCAGTAATAATACCAAGTATTTATTTATTATTTATTTATTTATTTAACACTTTAAATCTATAAATACCAAGTATTGTATAGACCGACTATAAGGGATCATTTTAAGGGTGTATGGAGACTGGAATCCAATGAGGTAGATGCACAATACATTACCATTCACTTCTCAGTCGAGTAATAATTAACTTCGATACATACAAGGTACCTTATCCCAGTTATCCCGGACTCTGAATTCGATATTACTACACAAGTGCGAAAAGTAGGAAATGCGAATTACCTTTTCGCACGTGTATTGTACAACAGTTTACAGTACATATGGCCGTTTAAATTTTCGACATACACACGTACCGTGCCAGTTACCGCACTAGGGCGGTAAATTTAGCACCATATATGTATTTTTTTCACAAAAAAAATTTAATAGTAAAGTTAAATGAAGGACCATAGCTATGGTTAATTTAATATACATCAAATTGTCTAAAAATACTTGCCATAATGTCAATCAATATTCAGAGAGGAAAATGGGGACTACGTTTGTATGGTGAAGCGGTCGTCCACTTTCCTCTTAATCCTAGGGACTCCAGTCGCCAAAGTATTATAATAGCCGCCAGATATATATGAGTTGGGTAGGTACCTAATTTCAATAGGTACTTAAAAGGTTGAATTTTATATTTGACAGCTATTGTTCTGTAGCGTTCAAGAGTTAATTATGTTGGAAATAATTTATCATACTTATATATGGATAGAATCGTGAACCATGTTAGGTTGACACATTCACTGCAGTGTTACAAAGTGAACGCACATGCGCGTTCTTGGCAGTGACGACAAACGCACATAGGCGTTCTTGGCGCTCATCGCACGTAGACCTGCAGCTGGCCCGCGAGTTGGAACAGCGTTTTAAGGCCGGGCAGGAACGACGCCGCGGCGGCGAAGTCGGCGCCAGTCGCGAGTGAAGTCGTCACGTGCAGTGCATTCTCGTAGTCCGACGACTGCACGTATTGCACGCAGGTGTGGAGCGAGCTTAATGCTGTCTCCGATAGCTAAACAAGATAACAGAATATTAGTTACAGCAAATAGCTATCAAAGAAAATGTGTAAGGGTGTGTGTGTGTGTGTGTGGAAGTCTAAGAAAAATCTGCTTTCAATCAGAGTTACAGTATAATGACGGACGATCGTCATCGGCATATGCTGAGAGCTATTTGTATTATAGGTTAAGCTTATATTCAACACCAAATAAACTATTTCTATTTCTAATGTACGGGATCCGTACAGCGACATCTACTTCAGCTGCCAAATTCAAAGCACATTTTTTTCTAAACTTTATATCGCTTCTAAAATCAATAACTCTGTATTCAGAGATTTCAGAGTTAGTTAGGTGGCAGATTCAAGAAAAACGGCCATAAGGGCGAATTAATTTTTTGGCCGACTCAAATATGTTCCCAACTTTTAAATTTTAATTTCTTTTCTGTTTCAGTTTATTAAAACATTTAAGGCCCCACCTGTTAAACCTAATACCTAAACAGAAACTATGTATAGGGGCTGTCCATAAATTACGTCATCGATTTTTGGCGATTTTTGACCCCCCCTTCCTATAATCATCCAAAAATGATGCTTCAAATGACCCCATTTCCTCCTACTTCATGCTACCATCATCCGATGTCCAGACCCCCCCCCCCCCCCCCTAATTTGAAATGACGTAATTTATGAATAGCCCCATATTAGTAGTCCGATTTCTTGGAAACTAAAAAGACTTTTTGTGTAACGCAAGAGACACTTAAAACTGTCGGTTAAAAAGTTGATCACTACACCATATAAAACAAAGTCCCCCGCCGCGTCTGTCTGTTCGCGATAAACTCAAAAACTACTGAACGGATTTCCATGCGGTTTTCACCTATCAATAGAGTGATTCTTGAGAAAGGCTTAGGTGTATAATTTGTTGAGGTTTTGTGTAATCCGCGCGAAGCCGGGGCGGGGTGCTAGTTCGCCCATAAAAGTATTGCCACTCACCCGGTATTCTCGCAGCAGGTCGTACAGCGTTTCCAGCCTCCGTTGGACATCTTCTAGTTTTCTCTTCATTTGCTGAACGAAACAAATAACGAAACAGTTAGTTAAGTCCATAATTACCTAAGTGTATATGATATAATTGTACAAATAAGGTCAATGTCGAGAAGACCGTCTATCAGGTAAGACTGTCTAGTTACAAGCTTTTTAGTCCCTTCTAACTCTTGCATTATACTCCGCTTACAGAAGGTCGGTAGAGCAGGAGTGAAGCTCTTCCTTTCTGAAGTTGAAGTTGCTAAGCGGGCGAAGTGTTCAAAATTATCTTGACGCGACTTCATTGTTAAGGCGCTCTTATACTCGAGTTTTACGTTTTCAAGGGGGTGAAGCAGACGCGTGGTAGAACGGGCAGGCGGGGCCCCGCGCGGCGCACCGCACCATTCCCGCGCAGCACGTCTACGTCCTTATTCTGACGACATCAGTATTCTGAATTGTCAGTTCCGGAATTTTTTCCGGCATTTAATATTGAACAAGATTTATTAGCAAATTCGAATTTTGATGAGTACTTAATGAAATTAGTTAAAAATGGTAGGTAAGACGGTGAGTGTAAATAATTATTAATTATAATATATACAATATGAGTGTATACCGCGACAAACTGAGAATCTAATCAAATGACACCAAATTAATATGAGACAAAAAATAGTACTTAGACATTAAAAATTTAATAGAGCTAGACCAAGAAAAGTCTGCAACGTTTTTGATTGCACACGCAATGCAAGTGTTATTTTAAACGTCAAACTTCTATGAAATTATGAATAACACTTGCACTGCCTATGCTACCAAAATCGTTGCAGACTTGGTCTAACTCTAGCAGTCAATTTCGGGCAAGTAGGTAGATAAAATAAGGAAGAATACTAGCAAAGTTAAGATAATTTGTGGGACTATTGAGTTATGCATAGCTTCAATAAGTAGATAAAATTAGCTATCTTCACAAAAAAGAATTATAACTCTAACTGTAATTACTTACCTACTATTTTTCTCAATTTGGAATTGACGAGTAAAAGTTAAGCATTTAAAGATTATAATGACAAAAAACACTTCTACTTCGACATTCGAGTTAGTTAATAGCTCAAGAAAATAAAAAAAATCTGCGGAAATAATTCGTATAATTTTGAAAATTGGCACAGTTATACCTTGTGGTGTCCAGATAACCATGCTTAGCGGGTGTGCTGAGGGTGTAGGGGGGAGGGGGGTGAAGGTACAGAAATAATCGATCTGAAAGAAAAAAAGTGTTTTCCCCTCTAGTTCCCCTAACTTTTTAACCATATGTCCAAAAAATATGAAAAAATCGTGAAAGTGCTTAGTATACTTTCAAGGAAAAATATAGCAAACCTGAACGCTCCAGCCGTTTTTGGGTTTTGCCACAGAATAATTAATAGTACTACCGTACAGAAAGGAAACTTCCTACAAAAACGAAGTTTGACAGCGGTTCAGGGTCGAATCATGCTGTCGCTTTGTAATATATGGCACTATCCCTTTCGGCTATTTAGGGTTGTCAAAAATCAACCCAAGTAGCACAGATAGCTCTATAACTACTCACTTTTAGTTCTATCTAACGCTCTGTGCGTATTAAGACACTTATAAGAGCACACTCGTGGTCCTACAGCTGTATAATAGATCACCGTGATATTTATATAGCTTAGGGCTGATTAAAAGCTGCATTACGGCTCTGAAAACTACCATTAATACGCAAAGAGTGATATAAAGGTATATTTGCTACGACCCTATACAGCTTTAAGGGTTATCAAATGCTTTAACCGTTATAGGGTCTGTTTAGTGGATAAAATTACGCCATGTGCTGTATAAGGAGGTAATTGTGGACTTTTATTACGTTGACTTATTAAGGGAACACAAGTGAACTATTATGAAGCTAATAGACGTATAATGGAACACATGTGGCACATAATACAGCTTGTCGCTTAACATGTTTACCGCTAAGCAGCTTTTATTACACTGACTTTTAAGGGAGGACGAGTGAACTAATATGAAGCCAATAGACGTATAATGGAACACATGTGGCACATAATACAGCTTATCGCTGAACGTGTTTACCGCTAAGCAGCTTTTATTACGCTGACTTTTTAAGGAAGCACGAATGAACTATTATGAAGCCAATAGACGTATAATGGAACACACTTGGCACATAATACAGCTTATCGCTGAACATGTTTACCGCTAAGCAGCTTTTATTACGCTGACTTTTAAGGGAGCACGAGTGAACTAATATGAAGCTAATAGACGTATAAATGGAACACATGGGGCGCATAATACAGCTTATAGCTGAACATGTTTACCGCTAAGCAGCTTTTATTATTCTGACTTTTTGAGGAAGCACGAATGAACTATTATGAAGCCAATAGACGTATAATGGAACACATGGGGCGCATAATACAGCTTATCGCTGAACATGTTTACCGCTAAAGCAGCTTTTATTTCGCTGACTTATTATAAGGGAGAACGAGTGAACTATTATGAAACCAATAGACGTATAATCGAACACATGTGGCGCATAATACGGCTTAGCGCTGAACATGTTTACCGCTAAGCAGCCTATTATACTACCATTGGGACTGTCTGCATAGCGGCTGTTAAAACGTTCATAAGATGCCTTATAACTGTTTAGAGGTTCACTAGTGTATCGAAATAACGACTTGGACTTTATAGTGGTTCACTTAAGTATCTTTATCAGATATATAACAGTCGTATGCTGCATATAAGAATTTTAACGGTTCACGTTGCTTTTTAACATTGACCGCCATTTTATTGTATATAACCTATAAAATTGAAATTGCTTTTCCAACTTTTAAGGGTAACAATAAGGTTTTGTGCCTGAGTTCTTAACCTAAATCATTAGTTTAGTACTTCCTATAACGTATTATTAACTTTTTATCTCATAATTCTGTCCAAACCACTGAAATAGTTTTTACACATAGCTTATTTATATCATTAATTTAAATAAATACTGATTATTTTCATGGCGCACTAAAATTTTCTTAGATGATGGATATATATAATGTCAATAAACTTGCATTCCCAAACATCTTTCTCGCATTAATATATAAAACATAACATTTAACTAAACACTTTAACAAAATGACTTATGGTGTCGTTGCGCTTAACGTTTTTGCTTCAATATAAATATGTTCACATCTGCGTTCGTCGTCACTATACAAAATTTAATAGGTGATTTTTAAGGCAGAGGTGTAAAAGTATGTTATTAATTATCTTTTATTCAGCCCAACGTCAATCTTTCCCGGTATTAGGGCGCACATGTGACATATTAGCTGAATAAAGGGTAACTGGTGGTCTCTTACCCAGTCAATATACACCTCTTATAACTCCTGTTACCCCTTATAATTCCGTTAAATTGCTGCTACAACGCTCTTAAGTAGCTATGTGAACTTAAGGCTGCCTAATTTGTGCCCATTTAAGAGTTATAAAAGCTGAAAAGACGCTTATACAGCTCTTATGCAGCTTTTATATTCCAGCTTCAAGCGTATTCGTACCTCATTGTGCGGCTGCTATACAGCTAATCTGTGCTACTTGGGAAGTGATTATCTTATCTGTGGTCGTGCACGCAAAAGGAAGTCAAGTGGTGCCAACCCTAATAATTGCTCGGAGCAATGCTGAGCCGAGCGGAGCCCAGCTTGACCGAAGTCAGGAGTTTCGCACCCCTGGTTTTGCAATCACTCAATCAGACTATTTTGACGTACGGGTAAATGCGGAACCCATACTGATCATGGCCCGACATGCTCTTGACCGTTTTTTTATGTTTCATGAGCAGGTCGCTAAGTTTGCTTATTCTAAACACAAAAAATGATTTATGATGAACAATTACGAAAAAACGACGTTTTCTTAATTCGTATTTTATTGTCTCTTTGTTAACTTCAACCTGTAGCTCCTAAAGAAATAACTGCTAGATATAAAAATCACATTTTTCTTCCTGATTTCGAGGGTGTCAATAACTCAATTTCGCAAAAATTGTCACTTATGGTTTTTTTCCTTAAGGCGGCAGAATTGTACTTACACTTATTTTCCTTAGAATGTAAATACCTAATCCAATTATACACAAAACCATTATAGCCATTTTTCGACCACTTCCACAAAAACGCATGTAGGTATCTCGGAAACTAAAAGTGTTGAAATGGTTACCACCATACACTAAACACTCCCACATATTTGAATCCTGTATATCTATGTTTAAAAATTATTCAATCTGATTAATTTTATAGCCTTTTAAAATATGTTTACACAATTTATCAATCGTGACTGAATTCCGGATTGGTTAGATGGGTGTGTGCCTGTGTGCCTTTGCTGCCCAACTTGTTATAAAATGGCAATATGACGGACGAATGTCTGAAATGTCACTGTATTTAAGAATTATTTTGCTTTTCTTCGTAAGTATGTTGAAAAACATTGTGTGTATAACATATTTGCATATTTATACTGTGATTACCCATTTTATGAAACGTCCGCTAAACTAGCATAGGTCCGACGCTGACAGTGGTCACGGGCGTACTGGCGTGAGGAATGGGCGCAAGGTATTGCCGCGTAGGGTGTAATTTAGTAGGCAAAATGTTGAATTCATCAAATGATGAATGAAAAAATGAACGTATCGACAAAAGGACAAGCAATAATGAAGATTTACTTAAAAGCTATCGACTGAAGTAAGTTTCATATACATTTTCGTTGTAGTACTTCTAACATAAGGAAATAAAGACAGTGTTAGGCATGTTTTCAACTTAAGATTCTATCGAGAAAATAATGAGCCGTCGTGTTTCTGACAAGCAATAACATAGTTCAAGGACTGAAGTTATACATACTAGAAAATAATGCAAGAAATCCTTGTAAAAGTCTGTAAATATGGTGACAAAAAAGCGCATTTTACTACACACCGCGCCTTAAGAACATAAAAGCGTGTCAAGGTAATGTTGAACACCTCGCCCGCTTAGCAACTTCTGCTGCTGACTGTACGTATACAAAATAGCTTTTGCTATATATTGCTATTTTTTTTAGCTATGGCGACCTTCGCAACAAAAAATGTTACGTATAGGTATGCCGGTCTTCCCTACATTACATTTTTTCGATGCACCATCCGCAAATCATTGATTGAACAGCTATGACTTTTATGTTAACTTTCACTGGAATCTAGACCTTATTCACTACACATTAAGGTAAGGTCCACTTACTGGGTTGGCAGCTCTATTAGAGCACTCAGCCCTAATGGCATCAAAGACGCTCTGCATGACTTTATGTTCCTCGGGTAGTTCGGCCTTCTGCGCGGGCTTTGCTTCCACGGGCGGTAAAGGTGACGCCGACTGAAAGTAGACCATATTTTGTATTAGATAGGATATATTTTGAAACGGTAGCATGTCTAAGCGGTCATCATCATCATCTGAGGCATTACAGCCGCGGGTGGGCCTTAGCCTGGTCAAGCAAGTCTCTCCAGTCCGATCTGTTTGTGGCCTTCCTTCTCCAACTTTTCACTCCTAAGATCCTGATGTCCTGGTATACGCCATCCAACCATCTGAGCTTGGGCCTGCGGCCCTCCGGTCGGCTTTCTAGAAGGCGCTTGGGTATGTCTAAGCGGTGGTTTATATTATATCCCAGATAATTAAATGATAGTTTTATTTATCAATTTATTACCAAAACACTGATCTAAACTTTAACGATGTTTATTCATTGCTGTGCTATAATAAGCATATTACGTAACTACGTCGAAAATTTAAAGGGCCATATGTACTGTAAAACGTTGTAGGATACACGTGCGAATAGGTATTTCGCAACTCGTGTCGAATTAAAACACTCCCTTCGATCGTGTTTTAAAATTCGCCACTTGTTTAGAATTTCATATTTTTCGCACTTATATCGTTAATAAATATTATGTAAATAATGATCACACCTAAACGAAGACGAGTTAGTTTTGGTGGAAAGTTGGCAGATTTTGGACATTAGTTTGGTGGTTAACAACAGTAGGTAGTCAAAAATGTTTCTAAGTTTGTTACCTGAGGATACTGCTGCACAGGCGGGTACTGCTGCTGTTGGTACTGGTCGTACTGCCCTGGGTACTGTTGTTGGCCAGGATATTGTTGTTGTCCAGGATATTGTTGTCCAGGGTACTGTTGTTGCCCAGGATATTGCTGGGCAGGGTTTAGAGGCACGTGTGTGGGTTCGACTCCATATAGGGGGTGGGTGATGGGTGCTTGTTGCTGGACCTCTTGTTTTGGCTAAAAATATATTCGTTTTGGTAAGGATTACAGTTTTTACAACTTTTTTTAGTTATTATGTAATCTATTCTGTATCCGTCTTTAAATAAATAAATCAGGCGATAAACCTTATTACTAAAATATTTTTATATTTTGTCGGTCACTTTTTAGTCGTAAGATTGATTATTTGCCGTCTATCAATATTTTGTAGTTTATGTAAGTATAAGTAAAGTAACCTATCAAGATTACAATTTGCGAAATATAAAACACAGCAAGAACTCTATTTACAATTTTGATTAGTGGAAACACGTCCAAAAGGGCCAAAAACAAAAATCGTTCGGTTAAAAAAATCTCTCAAAGTCATAAAGTTGTAATAACGAGACAAAAAACATGATATTATGAAGGGAAGGAATGAGAAAACATTAAAGCTGTGTTACGGGCTGGGGAGAGATGGAGGAGTATCGCAACAGACGCAATAAACATAGGAAAGGACAACCCATAACCACGACCACTCTGACAAGAGTGTACGACTAAGGCGTACGGGTTGGGGCTGATTCGTCATGTTTTGATTTTATTACATTCCAAACTCTTTAATATATTCGGGGTTTAATTTCAGTAATGGTTCTAATTTATTATCAATGATTAATCTCTATCTGCTTTTCACGGGTTAACCCTGAAGTGGTTTTTCCAATTTCTCGGATGTTGATGACTGGACCGATTTACAAAGTGAAATGTTTTGTGAAGTCGGTTTTTTCTGGTAAAAATTGTTATCAAAAAGGGTCACACTATCAGACACACAAAACTCGTCTCAAAGGCTACCTCGCCGGTGCGGCGATGTTCTATAATGTGCCCCCAACGCCTCGTCCCAGCGTGGAGCGCCGACATCTCTCCGGATTCAGGGTGGTAACCGTACTAAACATATTCATTTTCAGTACTAAACTTGACAAATTCTAATCAATAGGGTAAGTATTTTCCTACTAGTCAAATCAGTTACTTTTTAGAACTGTCAAAACGATTTGACAGTTCTATGAAACATTACATCGTAATAAGCGGTGGTGGCCGAGTGGATATGACGTCCGACTTTCAATCCGGAGGTCGCGGGTTCCAATCCTGGCTCGTACCAATGAGTTTTTCGGAACTTATGTACGAAATATCATTTGATATTTACCACTTGCTTTTCGGTGAAGGAAAACATCGTGAGGAAACCTGCATACATCCGCGAAGAAATTCAAAGGTGTATGTGAAGTCCCCAATCCGCATTGGGCTAGCGTGGGGACTATAGCCTAAGCCCTCTTGCGAGTGAGAGGAGGCCTGTGCCCAGCAGTGGGACGTATATAGGCTGAATTATTACTAGTGGCTCTGTGAGCTGTAGACCTCGCGAGCAGAGCTTGAAATAACATGGTGCTAAGAGCTTTAAATACACCGTGTTTTTTTTTATTTCCGTTAATTTCAAGGGTGCATTCCTGAGCTTAAATCAAGTAACTTTCTCAAAGACACCGATGTTCTAATTAAGTCCATTTCGGAGATAATCCATAATTTATTTTTTTACTATAAGGCCTCTACAAGCGTGTACACTTGCCTTAGGGCCGGCTTACATATTGATTAGTGTTTAGAATGAGTTCATACATTTGCTACTAAACTTAAGTACAATCTCGGTCGATTGATGTACGAAATGACATTGATATGTCACAGATTTCAATTGTTTGGTTGAGTTAAATGTAATGCCCGTGTTACAACAACGCTATATGCTACATTTAATTACTTTTTAAACAAAAAAAAAAACAAAAAAGAAAACAAAAAAAATTTTTTTTTTTGAAAATTAACTATGCCATTTAGTTCTTATAAACGTACTTAACTATACCCCGAAGTTAACGGAATTCAATAAAAACACGGTGTATAGTAAATTAAAGAAAAACAATACGAAATTTATGTGTAAAAAAATACAAAAAGTTATAATTTCCCAGCATACAATTACTGGGGATCGAACCCAGACCCTCTGTGCAAACAGAAAAAGCGAACGTTTACAAACTGAGCCAAATAATTCTTAGATGGGTTGACGAAATTTAGCTACTCCTTCTCAAATTAAAATTAGTTAAAATTAAATATCTAAATACCGCCTAAACCAGCGATAATTTTTTTCTGCATTTTTTTGCTATTAACTCTGTAAACATGTTTCAAAAAGAAAAAAGTCTTATGATATCGATACGACTATTTGTTTAGGCGCCAGGTATCACGACTCCGCCATTTTTAAAAATTTCCAAAAACCGGATTGACAAAAATTTTTTATTTAGTCATAAAATTCGGTCACAAAATTTCACGAGAATCGGTTAAGAATTGCGACCTGTAGAGGAGAACATCCGGACATACGAAAGCAAAATGCCCGAGTCAAAACGTAGACCTTCGCTTCGCTTCGGTCAATTATTATTTATTTATTACATCGTGACGTCACGGTCAACTCACCTACTTTTTATATTTCTATCCGATTTATTAAATAGAACTTGTCTTTAAAAATAACTCCTATCTGTGTTTGAACACGTTGTAAATATATATAGATACCTAAGTCAGTACCTAACTATACTAACTAACTATGCTATGGTAGTAACTTGTTGATAATCATATATTTATCGCAGAAATTTATTTACGTTTTTATTAATACATTTACAAAACCTACCTTAGGCTTGGCAGTAACCGGCGGCGGGTCGTTCCAGCCAGGCGGCGCCTCCTGCCGCCGCTCCTGATGGTAGTTGCCGTTCACTTGACTCGCTACTGGCGCCGGGCTCATCGGGTTTACACTCGGGTTCAAAGGATTTACACTCGGGTTCATCGGGTTTAGTGGATTTACACTCGGGTTCATCGGGTTCAATGGATTTACACTCGGGTTCATCGGATTTACACTCGGGTTCGTCGGGTTCAGCTGGCTCGGGTTTAGAGGCTGGCTGTATGTGTAGCTACCACTGCTAGGGACTGTTGAACCGCTGTATTGGTCAGGAAGGGGGCTGTTAAAGCCATAAGTGGGGGGCTGGGGGTTATTGAAGCTGTATTGGTTGTAGAGGGGCGCGGATTGCACAGAGGGGTCTACTTTGTATTTGGATTTGGAGGTTATGCCACCTGGAAAAAGAAGTATATAATAAGTTTGTAAGTTATTAATAATACAACTAATACACGATTAGGTAATACATATGTCAGACCAAGCTAGTCCGGCAGCGATTTTGTCAGTACAGACTATAGAAGTGTTATTTTAAACGTCAAACTTATATTAAATCATAATTTAATAATGCTTGCCCACATGTTCACATATAGTTTGTCAAAGGACTGTTTCATTTCAAACATAGACAGAGAGAATCATACTATCTTTGTCTTACACTACGAATAGTACTAGCACCCAAAAGAAAAGGATTAGTATAGTTTTTTTGTTCATGTTTACTGACAAATTTGGTTTGACCAAGTATATTTACCAGCTTGTGGCCCCACGCTGCCCGGACGGGGAGGTTGCGGCGGCGCGGGCGCGGGCGCGGGGGGGAAGGGCTGCGCGGGGAGGGGGGCCGCGGGGTGCTGTTGCTGCGCCCAAGGGTTGGGCTCGTATGATGGCGCTACTGTTGGAGACAACATATTTCAAGTAACACAAAAAAAAACACTTAAATCAAACCTAAAGAAATAATGCCGCTGAATGGTTAACCGTTCAACAAAAAAGTCGTCACAAGTGTCACAACCTCACAACCATCCTAAAGGTTCAACAGATTAGGTCACACACACACAGTCACCCGCTATTAGTTAGCCCCTACATAGTAACTGGCCAGTTGGCCACTCTTAACGACAAGGCTTCAATTGGCTTATTTCTTTCTAATTTGTTTCGAAATACTGACGATAACTAACCTGCGCTGTAGGTATTAGAAACATCGTTGTGTGCGACGAGATGTCCGCGCTTGGCGTGACCGCTCGTAGTGCGGCAGCGCGCGAACTGCGGCATACCTTGCTGTTGTTGTTGCTGTAACTAAACAATACTAGCGAGAACTAACCTGCGCTGTAGGTATTGGAAACATCGTTGTGTGCGACGAGATGTCCGCGCTTGGCGTGACCGCTCGTAGTGCGGCAGCGCGCGAACTGCGGCATACCTTGCTGTTGTTGTTGCTGCAACTAAACACAATACTAGCGAGAGCTAACCTGCGCTGTAGGTATTGGAAACATCGTTGTGTGCGACGAGATGTCCGCGCTTGGCGTGACCGCTCGTAGTGCGGCAGCGCGCGAACTGCGGCATACCTTGCTGTTGTTGTTGCTGTAACTAAACACAATACTAGCGAGAACTAACCTGCGCTGTAGGTATTGGAAACATCGTTGTGTGCGACGAGATGTCCGCGCTTGGCGTGACCGCTCGTAGTGCGGCAGCGCGCGAACTGCGGCATACCTTGCTGTTGTTGTTGCTGTAACTAAACACAATACTAGCGAGAGCTAACCTGCGCTGTAGGTATTGGAAACATCGTTGTGTGCGACGAGATGTCCGCGCTTGCCGTGACCGCTCGTAGTGCGGCAGCGCGCGAACTGCGGCATACCTTGCTGTTGTTGTTGCTGCAACTAAACACAATACTAGCGAGAGCTAACCTGCGCTGTAGGTATTGGAAACATCGTTGTGTGCGACGAGATGTCCGCGCTTGGCGTGACCGCTCGTAGTGCGGCAGCGCGCGAACTGCATGCCTTGCTGTTGTTGTTGCTGTTGTTGTTGCTGCAACTAAACACAATACTAGCGAGAGCTAACCTGCGCTGTAGGTATTGGAAACATCGTTGTGTGCGACGAGATGTCCGCGCTTGGCGTGACCGCTCGTAGTGCGGCAGCGCGCGAACTGCATGCCTTGCTGTTGTTGTTGCTGTTGTTGTTGCTGCAACTAAACACAATACTAGCGAGAGCTAACCTGCGCTGTAGGTATTGGAAACATCGTTGTGTGCGACGAGATGTCCGCGCTTGGCGTGACCGCTCGTAGTGCGGCAGCGCGCGAACTGCATGCCTTGCTGTTGTTGTTGCTGTTGTTGTTGCTGCAACTAAACACAATACTAGCGAGAGCTAACCTGCGCTGTAGGTATTGGAAACATCGTTGTGTGCGACGAGATGTCCGCGCTTGGC
The DNA here is from genome assembly GCF_910591565.1 of Cydia splendana. Classification (NCBI taxonomy): domain Eukaryota; kingdom Metazoa; phylum Arthropoda; class Insecta; order Lepidoptera; family Tortricidae; genus Cydia; species Cydia splendana. The sequence continues at coordinate 18,308,581 of NC_085974.1, forward strand.
GTGACCGCTCGTAGTGCGGCAGCGCGCGAACTGCATGCCTTGCTGTTGTTGTTGCTGTTGTTGTTGCTGCAACTAAACACAATACTAGCGAGAGCTAACCTGCGCTGTAGGTATTGGAAACATCGTTGTGTGCGACGAGATGTCCGCGCTTGGCGTGACCGCTCGTAGTGCGGCAGCGCGCGAACTGCATGCCTTGCTGTTGTTGTTGCTGTAACAAAACATAGCCAGTTAACAAACAAGCTCATACAGATGTAGTGCATAATTATTTTCCATCGTATTTTGACGGAAACGTAAGAATGTGTCTTGTTTCAGTCAGTCTCGATACAAAAAGTACTGAGGTTGACTGAAGTAGCATGACAAACACGAACGTTTAACGTTTCCGAAAAAATACGATGGAAAACAACTATATACTACATCTGTACGTTAATTAAAATTATATTATAGTTTTCCTTTTTTATTGTGGGACGTACCACATTATTATTATTACAATATAAATAGTAAATACAGATGTCAATCACAATGAAAAAAAAATCAACGATGATCAACTCGCTAGAGTTGATAAAAGTTGTTGAAAAAAGTTTACGTTGGCTAACGTGGGACTCGAACCCAGCACATCCGGAATTGCGGAATTGGTAACGCATTGGACCGGCAATACAAGGATGTGGATTCGAACCCCACGTTGGCCAGAGTTGATCATCGTTGTTTTTTTTTTCATTGTGATTGACATCTGTATTATTTACAATTTATAGATTATATTTATTTATTAAATAAGTAAGGGTAGGTAAGGGGCCGCATGAAGGGGAAGTGTATAATGAAGCCTCATTAACGTCAGCTGCCGCTCCTGAGGTGGGTTGAGGAATGGTATTCCCGGTTGGGAATTTCTCAAGTCACAAATATGAAGTTCTCTTGTCGAAAAAAATCAGCTGGCTAAACAGTGGTGGTCAGCTGGAGGTGGCCACAAAATAAATATTACTGATATAAACAACTCACATGGCTCTGCCGGCGCGGGTTGAGCCCCAGGGCTGTGTTGAGGCGTTCGTGCAGCTCGGTGGGCGGCGCGCCTTCCAAACTGTTGAGGGCGCTGCGGAGGCAACCCTGAGCCGCAAGACGTCCCGCGTATTCTGTAAGTACTGCTTCTAGTTTGCCGCCATTCTGGAATAAAAATGAAAAAAACCTATGGTACAGTCAAATGTAAAAATATGGGTGCACAAATCATCTCAAAAATATGTCCCATAGCTCTTATGTCAGCGAATTAAGAACTATGGGACATATTTTTGAATAAGTTGGCTACACCTACGAGGGGCGTTCAAAATATTCTCGGTATTGATATCTTACAACCTCTTCTAAAATTTCTTTCGTTACTGGCCGCTAAGGTTTATTCGTTGACATTAAAAAAAAGTATAATTCGAACCGAGATGTTCTTTTGTTTTTCTGCAATTGCTGAACAAACACGGACATCATGTGCGAATTGACAATGTTAACAAAATTAGAACATCGATGCGTCATAAAATTCTTGACAAAACAGGGTAAAAATCAAAAAACCATAAAAGAGGAAATGGATTGTGTTTACCGCGAGTCTGCTCCTTCTTTATCTACCATTCAAAAGTGGTCAAGCGAGTTTAAACGTGGAAGGGAGAGTATTGAAGATGACCCTAGACCTGGCCGGCCTGTAGTAGCTACTTCACAAGAAAATATAGATAAAGTGGAAAAACTTATATTAGAAGATGGTCGAGTGAAAGTAAAATCTATAGCTCAAGTAACCAATCTCTCTATTGGTACCGTACATGATATTATCCATGACCATCTTAATATGTCAAAAGTAAGTGCAAGATGGGTTCCGCGAATGCTGACTCGGCTTCAAAAAGACATGCGTGTTGCTTGTTGTTCCGATTTTATTGACCTGTGCGGTGAAAATCCTGATGAGGTGCTGCAAAGAATAGTTACTGGAGATGAAACCTGGGTTCATCATTATGACCCAGAGAGTAAACAAGAGTCCATGCAGTGGCACATTAAGGGTTCAGCTCATCCCAAGAAATTCAAGGTCATGCCTTCAGCTGGCAAGGTCATGGCCACGATATTTTGGGATTGTGAAGGAGTATTACTAATCGACTATAAAGAAAAAGGTGTCAGTATCACAGGACAGTACTACGCTAATATTCTACGTCAGTTAAAGGATGCAATCAAAGAAAAGAGGCGAGGAAAGTTAACCAAAGGTGTTCTGCTTCTGCATGATAACGCCCCCGTCCATACTGCTCATATTGCCAAGGCAGCTATTGTTGAATGTGGGTTTGAAACTGTTACTCACCCACCGTATAGCCCGGACTTAGCCCCCAGCGACTTCTTTTTGTTCCCCAATCTTAAAAAGGATCTGCGTGGAAATAAATTTTCTGACGATGAAGCATTGAAGGCGGCAGTGGAGGAGCATTTTTACACCAAAGATAAAAAATATTTTTATGAGGGATTAAAAAAAATAATTGATCGATCTCTTAAGTGTATGAACATAGGGGGGGAGTATATTGAAAAATAAAAATATCAAACTTTTCGTACTTGTTTGTTTTCATTCTCATACCGAGAATATTTTGAACACCCCTCGTATATTTTTACAGTTGACTGTACATTGAGCTTTACGAGGTTAAAATCAACAAAAGTATTTTGCACGTACCTTATAAAGGTAGTTACAGATAATATAAAGAAAATAACATAAGATAAGAGTTTTGCCAAGGCGTGTGGTCCTCCATCCCTCCGATTTACCACTCACGTGATAATAACAACGCACTGGCTTGGTCTCACCTGTGTGTCTCTCCCTCTAGCGGCCGTAGCTCTCCTCATCAGCAGAGCTGACTCCGTAAGTTTTGCCAGGGCATGCGCTCCGTTTCGCCACCCAGGGCGACAATAACGCATAGGCACTAGCCACTATAGCTGTCTCTGTCTCACCTGTGTGTCTCTCCCTCTAGCGGCCGCCGCTCTCCTCATCAGCAGCGCCAGCTCCGTCAGTTTAGCCAGCGCGTGCGCTCCCCCGTCCCTCCGCCTCGCCACCCAGCGAGATAACAACCCATCGGCACTGGTCACTATAGCTCTCTCTGTCTCACCTGTGTGTCTCTCCCTCTAGCGGCCGCCGCTCTCCTCATCAGCAGCGCCAGCTCCGTCAGTTTAGCCAGCGCGTGCGCTCCCCCGTCCCTCCGCCTCGCCACCCAGCGAGATAACAACCCATAGGCACTGGTCACTATAGCTCTCTCTGTCTCACCTGTGTGTCTCTCCCTCTAGCGGCCGCCGCTCTCCTCATCAGCAGCGCCAGCTCCGTCAGTTTAGCCAGCGCGTGTGCTCCCCCGTCCCTCCGCCTCGCCACCCAGCGAGATAACAACCCATAGGCACTGGTCACTATAGCTCTCTCTGTCTCACCTGTGTGTCTCTCCCTCTAGCGGCCGCCGCTCTCCTCATCAGCAGCGCCAGCTCCGTCAGTTTAGCCAGCGCGTGCGCTCCCCCGTCCCTCCGCCTCGCCACCCAGCGAGATAACAACCCATCGGCACTGGTCACTATAGCTCTCTCTGTCTCACCTGTGTGTCTCTCCCTCTAGCGGCCGCCGCTCTCCTCATCAGCAGCGCCAGCTCCGTCAGTTTAGCCAGCGCGTGCGCTCCCCCGTCCCTCCGCCTCGCCACCCAGCGAGATAACAAGGCGTCGGCCGCAGCGCCCACTAGATAGCACACTGTTGCTGCCTCTGCGAGGGCTGGGTCGGTTTCTTTTGAGAGGCGATCGCCGAGCATTTCTGCAAGAAAAAACAAATAAGGATTAAGTATTTTATAAGTTAGATTGTTAGATGAAATTCGTTTCGTTAAATTTTCAAACAAAAACAAAATCGACTCCTACTACCTACGTGCCAAATTTCACTGGTAACTTTTGGATTTCGATTTTGAATGGCTGGGCCTGGCGACGTTAAAAGAAACATGTTAGTACATACCGCAGTAATGCTGTAACTCGGCGCCCTCAGTGTGAGTGACACATGCAGCCAATACATCCCTCCACGAGGACGGGCTCGAGGAAGACACCAGCGCCTCCCAGCGGCCGTTCAGCAAGCTACTGGCTACTAGGGCCACCGGGTCTCGGCCGGAGTGCGCCAGGTGGTATTTTTGGACTTTGTAGAGGAGCTCTTGACTGCCTGTTGAGAAATTAAATTGTTAAAGTACATCTAGAATATTCAAACACCTGCAAAAATTCTTCGTCCAGACATAAATAGGACATCAATTAGATTATCACTATACCTTACAAATGTCCCCCGCCGCGTCTGTCTGTATGTAAGTATGTTTGCAATAAACTCAAAAACTACTAAACGGATTTTCATGCGGTTTTCACCTATCAATATGCCCCGTGCATGAACTATAGGGGGCAGCATAGAAGCCGTCAGATTTTTGGCGCGATGCGTAAATGTGCCGTTTATGCTTCCGATGTAACCCACAAGATAGAAGAACCTACTATGTGCAAGGAAACTTACCGACGAGAACGGTAGATGGTAGCACTTGCTTTGGCAATGTACATGTGCACATATGTTCCCGATTCAGGCCACAAGATGGCAGACCCTCCAACGCGCACGGTCCCTATAGAGTGATTCTTGAAGGTGTATTAATTTATTACCCGTGCGAAGCCGCGGGTCGTTAGTTAAAAAGTAATTTACCCAGAGAGGCGACGATGAGGGCGTCAGCCACCCGCTTGGCCTCGAGACACAGCTCCACGGCCTCCTCGAGGTTCCCACACACCAGCGCGCGGCAGATGAGACTTGTGGAATCTGCCAACATTCAACACGTTTAGGCCAGCCGTACATTGCATCAGGGCTCGGAACCGGTATTGAAATATGTACCTGTTAATTTCGTTCCAAAACTTATATTATTTCAATAAAAACCGGTTAATAGATGGAACACGAACTAAAAAATTACGTTCTCTCTTCTAGCCGGTAAGAAGAGGGAACGGAATTTTATGGTTCGCGGGAACGATATAATACCGGTTATTCTCGGTTTTCGGAGACTCTCGGTTAAACTCGTGGTCATGCGTGAAAGAGACAGCAATAACTTACTCGTTCTATCTTGCTTCTATATTTTCAATTTAATCGGTTAATTTTGTTCCACAAAAACGAAAGGCGACCGAATTGGTATCTCAATAGAACAGTTCTTTAACCGGTAACCACAAACGAAAACGAAATCCTTTTCGTTCCCGGGCGAATGAACGGTACCGGTTTGTAAAATAAAACAACCGAGCCCTGCATTGCACACGTTTTCGCAACGACACCAATAACCTAATACCTATATGTATAAAAGATTGAAATACCTTCTCCGTTGGGAATGACGACGTTTTGTGCTTGTGGCTCCAGATCCAAATTTGCCAATTTCCTTTCGATCAGTGTGTGTGCATCCTGCAACGAATACACACTCAATTATAATGCATTTATATGATGACCTTAACCTTTTGAACGCCAAACGGCGCATCCGTGCATTTGCCGTGCCACGGACGCCACGGGGGCAAAATTTAGTTTTGTGATTAAATAATGCCAACCTAAAAATGGGGTGTTTTTCAGTAGATATTCATCAAAAAACAATCGACGTCAAATGCCGTCTTTGGCGTCGTTGGCACGATTTTGCGTTGACGTCAATTGCCGTCTGTGGCGTTCAAAAGGTTAAATACTATGGTCAAATAATTTAATATTAATGTGCATGCGTTATTTACTGTATTGAGGAAATTTTTGTAAAGATGTTAGTGTCAGTAAGCACTGGTTAGATTGTTAAGAATTTAGATGACTTCCAATGTATAACACAGCTCAACGACACAATTATATTTAACTTATCAATTATCGTTTTTATTACGTAATAAAAACACTATAAAGTCTTCTGTTGTTGACATAAAATGATAAAAGAGGACTATTGTTGTCGCCCTCTGAACGAAAAAGTTCTCCAAAAATCTAAACGCTACCATTATCAAGGAGTTAAAGTTAGTACAGATGTAGTGTATAATTGTTTTCCATCGTATTTTCTCGGAAACATTCGTATTTGTCATGCTACTTCAGTCAACCTCAGTACTTTTTGTACCGAGACTGACTGAAATAGCAAGACACGTTCGCACATTTCTGTGAAAATACAATGGAAAATAATTATTAACTACATCTGTACAGATATTTATGACCCTTGCTTTTTTGTAACCCTTGCAATGTTGTATTTCATGTTGCTTAAATTATCGCAACTCGTATTTCAATCCCACAGCAAGTATATTCATAAACTATCGCAGTACTGAAGTTTAATTTTGAACCATATGCATATAACTTTAAAGTCCACAATCGTTGAGCTACGTTACATCGTCGCCCGAACTCACCGAAAGATCAGTGCTGGTGTCAGTGGAGAGTTCCGCGTCGGTCTCCGTGGACTCGCCCTGAGCGCGTGTTGAAACAGACCTCATGTACACTGGTGCAGGGTATAGTTTACAGTGGCAGTGGGGAGAGAGTTACGGCGTTATGGTATGGAGAAATCTGATGGTTGTGTTTTTAATTGATTTTGTACTTTAAGGCGTTTGAAATAAAGTATATACCAGCTTATTCGGGTGATTCCGAATAGATGCTACAGTTTGACGAGTAATTTCGAAAATGGGACTTAAATGTGATGGATGGAATTATAGGTAATTTTCGGAATTACTCGATATTAAAAATTATTAAAAAATTACTCGAAAAAAATGTCATCCTCCATCAGCTTTTTCCAGATACTGTATTGAATGTTTATTTCTTGTTAGAATACACAACTCTATTAGGAAACCTTAATACATATTTTTATAACAACATTTTGATTTTTTATAGTTGTGTACTGAGCTTTTAAATTACAAATTAACATGACCCATAAAAAATATAATATTTCAGGTTAATCTAGGGTGTCCACATAGAGTTGTATACAGTAAATTTGTATAAAGTAGGGTGCAAAGAGATATAGACTTTATTAATTATGAGCGCAAGATTAGGTATTTCCACACTGAAAACAAAAGTTATAGTAAACCTTATGTGGTCAGTGTTGGGATTAGATTTACAGAAAGAGTATATTATATAACATTAGCTTTAGGCTGTTAGCAGGCGATACATTACAAACACATAAGAAATAACATCAATAATGACAACTTTTCTAGCGTTTTAATAATACCGAAGACAATTGATTGTAATAGAGAGGTAAAGTCTAAGTTATAAAAATGCCCCTTAGTTTGACATCCAAAACACCTCTCGTTTACCTGTCAAATTCGAAGCACGAAATTGTCTTAGATTTTACGCATCTTACTCAATCAATGTATCTTTTTGGTAATACTGAGAGACGTGGCGTTGTAGATATGGATGCTAATTCTTTATTAAACACTTCTTTGGTCTCTAGATATTAACTTACCCGGCTCAGCCCAGCGTGGTCTGTCTGGTCGGCGAGATTTCCACTTTTGAATTTAGACGGGATTTCGTCTTGCTTGAATCCTGGATAACAAATAATTAGTTTTTTTTACTTAGCTTTGGGTAGATATAAGAACATTCATAGATCAATTTGCCCTTTTTACTAAAGCCATAGGTACTGCAACCATATTGTGTGCTGGGGGGTTTTATTGCAAAAGTTGTTTGCCGTCAACATCATAGCGAATATAACAAACGTGTTCAAAGTATCTGGTACACTCTAATTATTCTACATATAAAGATATAGTAGATACTTTTGATGTGTAATCTAATCCGCTATACTTTCGATGTTGATGGCTAAACGCGAACAGTGAAAATATAGTACATTATTGTCGAGGTTCGGAAGTAGCTACTTGCAGGCTGAGGATTCGTTTTAAACGGACGACCTTGGGAGTCCGTTTAATTGAATCCGAAGCCAGCAAGTAGCCTTCCAGCCGAGTCATATATAGTGCTTTTCTCAAAAATGGTGCAAGAAATATAAATATCATAGAAATATTTTACAAAAGCAACGTTCTTACGTATATATTTTCACAGAAAAAAGTAGAAACAATTGAAAAAATTAGCTTTGCCGCCTTTTTATATTTTTAATAAAAAAATAGAAGTGTATTTTTCTGCCGAAAATACGCCAACCTATTTGAGACAGCTAAATAGTCGCGGTACTAATCATCTGTTTGGCTGTTTAATGGGCCTGTGCCTTCATTTGATATGGCCATTTCAACTTTTAAAAAGTTTGGAACTCGACAAATAATGGAATTTGTATGCAACATTGCAGTCCCAAAATCGAGCTTGCAATGTTTTTAACTTTTTAATTTTTGACTGACCATAAACTACGCGCTTCGCGACGTATTTTTTAAACGGCAAAGTCGACTTTGCCGTCCATTTTTGAGAAAAATAATAAAAAGGTTAAATGAAAACGGCAGGCGTACCCAGCAGATTGAGGACTTCGCTCCTAAAGTTGGGCAAGAAGCTCGCTCGCAGGAAGAACCATGTGTAGCGATCATTTTGCTCGCTCGCGGCGTCACCTTTTTGCCGACAGTACCTGCCAACCACAATAAAATCAATGGCTGTAATCGAAAAGAACCTTGAAAAGAAGCCAAGTTTATAATTAAAAATAATAGAAGATAGGAAACGCAGCCTTAAGGTTTGGTTTTACAGAATTTAATTTCACGGAATATTTACTCACTGCGCTAACGCCTCGATGGCGCCCGGCTCGTTGCTCAGAGTGGAACTGAGAACTCCGTCCAGCTCGGCTGCCAGCTCGATTATCTCTGGTTCACTCACCACCTGCATCATACACGTTGACACTGTTAAATAGTAGCGATGCATGGAAGTAAAAACCAATATTTTCGTGCGTGACTAGGCGCTGCGTATTTTGAGAATTAGATTTTTTCTTCGATGGTGAAATAAAAATCCGAAATTTTAACGTGCTTACTCTTATAATTCTAAATGCTTAGTCTTAGCCGGAATAGAACCAGCATCACTATGCAATCCGGACCCCGGGGTAAATTTCTCGAGTCTACGAAATCTTATTAAAGCTAAGGCGCCTTTTAGTCTAAGGTCTAACAGTATGTATCTTTTACTGAGGTGTGCCAATAAAGAGTATTCTATCTATCTAAGTGCTGGTGCCACCTGTCCATTATGGACCCTGATGATTTCTCTCGCTTAGGAAATGCAACCCGGTAAAAAATTGCATAGAAATTACCGGTAAACCTATAAATCACCGGTATTTCTCAAACTAAATATTTGCCGGTAGTATTCCCTATTCTCGGTATACCAGAATCACCTGAGTTTATACGCATTATTTTTGGTTTGATTTGAAGATTTTCGGTAAAAAAATGAACTAATTCCTACAAGGCCTAATTTCCCCGCTGGGCTGGAAGGTCAGATGGCAATCGCTTTCGTAAAAACTAGTGTCTAGCTGTCTACATAAGTTTTTGGGATTATAGTTTTCAAGCGGACCCCAGGCCCATATTAACCCTGGCGAAAAGCTGAGAGAACACGAGGAAGATGATAAGGTTTTGATTTACGATTTTAAATAACGTACATCCCTTTATCCCTATTTGGGGTCGGCCTTCCTTGTCCTAAGCCTCCAGGTGGCACGGTTTCTGGTTAGGTTCTTGTCGATATTTTGTTCTTTAAGGTATTTTTGGACCGTCGTCCACCAAGTGGCGGGGGGCCTTCTGCTTCCACGCTTCGTCGTTCACGCTTCGTATTTTAAATAACGTACAGTGAGCGGTAGACATAATTGACCTCTCCTTGCAAACAATTTCTATGCAGGGGGGTCAATTAGTCCGTTCAGCTGATTGTACTCGTACATGAAAGTTTCGAAGTTATACAGTAATGTAACTGATTGTGTTAATATTTTTGTTTCAATAAATAATGTAACAATTACCTGACTAATATGTACGGTCTTCTGTGGAGTTTCTTGAGGGCACTTCTCAAACGTGACCAGTTTGCCGCCGAACTAAAAAGAAGACATTTAAGTAGAAAATACTATTTTATACAATCGTGACATAATAGAGAGCTTTTCAGTCGAGTACCGTGTTAATCCTTAATGGGTACGAGATTGAAAAGCTGGATGATTACATGTGACGTTCCACGGAAAAAGGTACCTTATGGCGGCTGGCGCTTACGCTGTTATTCACGTCGCTCCTATACGAATACGCTTCTACGCGTCGTAAGCGCCAATTGCCGCAAGGTGCCTTTACCTCTGGGACGTCACATATCACTATTGTATATAATATTTTTTCTACGAGTCAACAAAAATAATACTTAAAAACTAGTAAAAGCATATAAAATGTAAAAAAAACCAGCTAAGATCCGCGAGTAGCCGCGATGTCTTCATACTCGTACGCGCCCCGGCGGGTCGGTAAACATCTTCTCGTAACTCATGACTCTCATGAGGCCCTGGTACTTGTTCCGCGCTAAATATCCACGGAAGACCAGCGCTATAGCATATATATTATGTTAGAGCATATGCTGAGTGGTGTCCATTTGTAGCCTCTATAGCAGCATCAATACTACGATTATTATTGCATGTTAGTTAAGCTAATAATAGTTTAAACTGTTTAGTGTATAAGATCCTCTTTTTTAAATTTATATGTGTGGTGCTGTATGTAGATGGTTTTTGCAATAAACGTTTTTCTATTCTATTCTATTCTAAATTAAATTTTCAGACAGTTTTTTCTCGATTTTGGCCAGAGCTACGCAACGCTAAGTGGTTTTCGTAGTCTATGGATGTTGCTATAGTAAGGGTGTCACATGCGCGTTTCTAGGCGTAACGTTCAAAGGGTTAACGAAATGACCTAGACGAAACGTCCACATTTTAACAAGTCCTCGGTTTGATAGTAATGAATACTCACAGCGAACTTGGCTCCAACAGGCTTGCGGAGCCACCGGGGCGCCCGGGGCAGCACGGCGCGGGGCTCGGGCGCCGGCGCCGGCCGCGCCACGGCGGGCAGCTGCCCCAGCGACGCCGCGCCGAACGCCTCCAGGATGTTCGACTGGCTCTGCCCGCTCTGGAACAATCCTACAAGTGCACTACACCACAGTACACTAGGAATCCTCTACACGGAGCTTAAACCGATTATTTAAACCGATGCTGCCAAAAATACAGGGGTGCGGAGGACGAGATGAACGAGTCCCGTGCCGTGATTGGTCCGTTCAAAAACAAGGACGTCACACAAACGCTCGAAAATGGAGCAAAACTACCATATATTTGTGGCAGAGGTGGTAGCGCTACTATGCTCAGTCTAGAAGATGTCTTGTCTGTGTACACCGATCGAGCACATAGCGTCATCTCCGTTCGAACTCGGACAAAAATAGACCAGGTCCAGTCCCGCTCCGTGATCGTTACGCCATTTAGGGCTCTAGCTAAATTGGACATTCCATAACGTAAGTATGGTATGGAAAAACCATTTTAGCTAGGACCCTAAGGCTGGTTTTAGTGTCACGTAGACCGTCCGTGCGGAGCGATCCGCACCGCCAAATTGTATGAGAAAGCTGTCCGCGCGGACGGTCGTGCGCACGGACCCGTCAGCTTTACTCTGTAACGCTCCCTGAACTTAATACATATTGGTCCGATGCGGAGCGATCCACACAGACGGTCCGCGTGACACTCTAAACTCTAAAATATGTCACATAGCTCTTATGTCAGCGAAGTGAGAACTTTGGGACATATTTTTAAGTAAGTTACATATATATGCAGCCATATTTTCACGCTTGACTATAAGGTCGCCATCAGATACATCGAAGCGGCCATGATGTTCACAATATCTGAATCGCCTTGAAAAATAGAGGCGTATTCAAATATTTGTGAGCACCTCGGCCGCTCCGATATATCTCATAACGACTATACATAGGTACAATAATTTATTTTTCTAACAAATTTTTTTTTGGAAATCTATAAAAAATCGTTAAGGGGCCGGTATATGACGTTTTCGATTTAGACCTCACTTTGTAACCATAATTTGTTCAATAAATGTTTAGTAATTGCATTAAATTACACGTAATTTTTTTCATGAAGAAACCGTGTACCGACTCTTCATGCCATTATATTTTTAATTTGCTGTTATTCTCTACAAATCGACACTAAAAGTATCAAAAAATCAAAATATGCAGTTCCGTTTGAGACAGAAGCAAAACAATTTTGTCTTTGACAGTAATTGAATTATTGTATGATTTTGAAAGCTAGATAATTCAGCTACCAATTTATTATCGATTTATATTTTTCCTCACAAAGACAACAGAGAAATTCAATCTCAAATGTAAACTTTCGAACAATTTCCATACATTGACGACATCACTCAAAATTCTTCTTCAAGTCAGATGCCTGTTGGGGCTACACCGGAGCACACGTGTACTTCTTCAAATGAAAATGACAGCTTGATTTTCTTCATTTTGACAATTATATTGACATTAAATCATATACGCACACGAGAAATACCAGTAGATAAATTGTATTTCAAAAAATAGGGTACATAAATATCAGCTCGCGTCTCATTTAAATTTGATTTGCTCTTATTTACGGGTCATAATGGCTGAAAACCGCAGTAAACTATCTTAAAACAATACGATTACAGTCGAATTTAAGTATTATGTTCCTTCAAAACTCGCTTAAAATGAAAAAAGTTTAAAGACTCATCTTTACTGATTGGGATCAATTTTTATTATGCTGGTATCATTTTGGGTCATTTTAAAAATGTATTTGACTTCTGTACGTCAACGAATTTTGATGACAATTGTAATCTTGTATTATATTATAGAACTTTTGTCTCAAAATATTGCCTATTAACAGGAAGAGTTATGTAATTCGTATAAGTAATACCTGAAAGTCTTGTACCTAGATCTGTAATACCATGGATTGCGACGAATAAATTATTATGATTATGCCGTTCGTTCCGTCTATATGTATAATGCGTGTACGTGCTGTTCTCTGAAAATCTTCAAGAAAAAATAACGGCTAGACCAGCACTAAGTACTAGCGAGTTTTTGTGGCTTTGGAGACCGAGATGAAGCTTACAGGCCAATTAGCGCTGGGGACTGGTTATTGTTATGTATACCTATGTATCGAATGTTTTATAAATTTACTATAAAAAGCAATGTTTTATTTCGATTAGGTCTACATTTTGTGCATATTGCATATCTGAAGGATTTTCGTACTAATCTTGAAACTTTCGTTGAAACTAAATAAAACTAGTGGCTCTGTGAGCTGTAGACCTCGCGAGCAGAGCTTGAAATAACATGGTGCTAAGAGCTTTAAATACACCGTGTTTTTTTTTATTTCCGTTAATTTCAAGGGTGCATTCCTGAGCTTAAATCAAGTAACTTTCTCAAAGACACCGATGTTCTAATTAAGTCCATTTCGGAGATAATCCATAATTTATTTTTTTACTATAAGGCCTCTACAAGCGTGTACACTTGCCTTAGGGCCGGCTTACATATTGATTAGTGTTTAGAATGAGTTCATACATTTGCTACTAAACTTAAGTACAATCTCGGTCGATTGATGTACGAAATGACATTGATATGTCAAAGATTTCAATTGTTTGGTTGAGTTAAATGTAATGCCCGTGTTACAACAACGCTATATGCTACATTTAATTACTTTTTAAACAAAAAAAAAAACAAAAAAGAAAACAAAAAAATTTTTTTTTTTTGAAAATTAACTATGCCATTTAGTTCTTATAAACGTACTTAACTATACCCCGAAGTTAACGGAATTCAATAAAAACACGGTGTATAGTAAATTAAAGAAAAACAATACGAAATTTATGTGTAAAAAAATACAAAAAGTTATAATTTCCCAGCATACAATTACTGGGGATCGAACCCAGACCCTCTGTGCAAACAGAAAAAGCGAACGTTTACAAACTGAGCCAAATAATTCTTAGATGGGTTGACGAAATTTAGCTACTCCTTCTCAAATTAAAATTAGTTAAAATTAAATATCTAAATACCGCCTAAACCAGCGATAATTTTTTTCTGCATTTTTTTGCTATTAACTCTGTAAACATGTTTCAAAAAGAAAAAAGTCTTATGATATCGATACGACTATTTGTTTAGGCGCCAGGTATCACGACTCCGCCATTTTTAAAAATTTCCAAAAACCGGATTGACAAAAATTTTTTATTTAGTCATAAAATTCGGTCACAAAATTTCACGAGAATCGGTTAAGAATTGCGACCTGTAGAGGAGAACATCCGGACATACGAAAGCAAAATGCCCGAGTCAAAACGTAGACCTTCGCTTCGCTTCGGTCAATAATTATTCCAAATGTACAGTCACCTGCAGTTTATGTTACACAACGAAGGCCGCAAAAATATCTGACACGATCTTATTTGTAGAACCATAAGAGCATGTCACATATTTTTGCGGCCTTCGAAGAGTAGGTACCGTCATTATCACCAACCTTACCCGCTTTTTTTTTAAAACACGAATTTCTCAAAAAATATCACATCATATGATTTTTTTTGCTCAGCACGTCCATTGTGATCAAACGCATCAGTTTTGAAGAAAAAAAATTTTTAACGTGTGTTTACCCATTTTTTGCGTTTTAGAGGGCGGGCAAAGATATCCGGGGTTTTCGCCAACATTGCCCACGTCAATTTGGTATTCAAATACAGCTCGTATGATGATGATGTCTAAGGATCACTTAAAGGTTTTGGGCAATCCTACCATTCCCTGTTAATAACTTAGCGATAAGTGTAAAACTTTTAAATAAATTTGCTGGGCAATGTTGCCTACCCGTTTTTGCCCATTTCCAAATAAGGCTCGCCTAAGCATTTTACAAAGGCTAGGGTTGTCACTTTTGAGAAAATCTGTTACAATAGTTTAATAGTTAAAAATATGATTTTTGTTGTGTTTTTCATTCGTTAACGGGATAAAACATCTAAATAAAGGATAATAAGACAAATTAAATACAGTATGTATTTATAAACTTATTTTAGTGTACAAACATAACCTTCTTTTACTTACTTGCGAAGTTGGGTAAATTAGATGAAAGTGACAACCCTAATCCGTTTTTGGTGGTGGGCAATGTTGATATGGATGCCAAATTACCGGATTACTTTGCCCACCGCTAAAACTTTTGTGTATTTAGGCCTTTTTAGTTTAAATCTGAATAGACATAATCTATGCTTCATGTGTTATAACTCAAACCCGGAAATATTTGTCAAAGGGTTCTCAATTTTTTCTACTTGCATTCATTATTTATAAATTTTTTGCCCGCCGAAATATACCCTATATTAAACAACTCGCTCAAAATTCCCAAGTCAAGTTATGCACAAGTTTGGTATATCAGTTATGCACAAGTTTGGTCAGAAATATAACCTATTTTCTACTAAAAACAGCAGGGTGGCCATAACTATTATCAATTTTTCTACATTAACGAATTTGTTTAAAATTGTCGTTTTGGGCAAAGTTTCCCTGGAGGCAAAGTTGGCGCTAATGACGTAACATATTATTGCAGGTGACTGTACATTAGGGTGGTTCACGTTTGTATGGGAAAAATTCAAACTCTAGTTAGAAGAAGCGGCACCCCCTCATTTTGTTACACTTGTTATGTTGACAAAATACGCCAAGTTTTGTAATCTTATCTCAACTACAAGGGGGTGCTCAAACACTTTGAAATTTTTCAAAGTTGTATGAAATCCAAAAAAATCAAGTTATTATTTTTTAGATTTTTATGTAAGTAGTGGTTTTCACATTATTTGAAAGTGTGATTTAAAAGTTATTAAGTAAAAAAATATTTTTATTTCTATTTTTTATGATTTTTTTAGGTGAAATTCAAAAAATCTTACTTTTGAAAAATTATAAAAAATAGAAATAAAAATGTTTTTCTACTTAAAAACTTATAAATCACATGTGCAAATAGTGTGAAATCAGATACTTAAATAAAATTCTGAATAATAAATACTTTTTTTTTTGGTATTCATACAACTTTGGGGCTGTCCATAAATTACGTCATCGATTTTTGACGATTTTGGACCCCCCCCCCCCCCTATAATCATCCAAAAATCATGCATCAAATGACCCCATTTCCTCCTACTTCATGCTACCGTCATCCGATGTCCAGACCCCCCCCCCCCCCTAATTTGAAATGACGTAATTTATGAATAGCCCCTTTGAAAATTTTCAAAGTGGTTGAGCACCCCCTTGTAGTTGAGATAAAATTACGAAACTTGGTGTATTTTATCAGCAAAATAAGTGTAACAAAATAAGGGGGTGCCCCGTAGGAAAATAAAAAAAATGTTTTTTGGGCCACCCTACTGTACATAAATGTTTCGGTGATTTTGAGATTATTTTCCAGGTTAGTTTACTAACAATCATGTTATGCAGATACCGATTTCGTGAACGTATAAATAAGTAGTAAGGTACCGCTATTGTTTAGCGATACCGATTATTTTTGAAGGTAAAACTATACCGGTTGAAATATAAAGATATTAAAATTACAGCGGGGACAACCATTTTTTATAGGTGTACCTAAACCATCATTGGCCGAGCGTTAGCAGAGGCCGAGACCTTTGCTAACGCTCGGCCAATGATGGTTCAGCTTGGGCAAAAATGCTTTTGTATGTTCTCCTTTGCAGATCACATTTCTCAACTGATTCTCGTGAAAATTTGTAAGCAGGTTCGATAGAACTACTCTGTTTCGCTTTATCCGCCAAAATGGAATTGCCACCCTGCCGAAACTTTATTTATTTAAATTCCCATTGAATGGATATTGCACCTTATGAAAAACCGTATAGAGTAGTAAATAACATTTTACATCTGACTTAATGACATCTTGTTTTATTCGCTTTAATTGTACAAAACGCGTATCTCGACAAAGCAATATTAGGTAGTAAAACAGTCAACAATCAAATGAATTATAGGTACGTCACGTGTGACATGAACAGACAAGGAAAGCAAGATTAAATGCATTGTTTCTCTTTCATCTTTAAATGGAACGCTTTTACCCTCAAAGGAGGCTAGTACTACTAAACTAAAAGTCCAATCTTAAAAAAACTTGATGGGTCACTGACCTGACCCAGTAAAGTGAGGTAGTGTGCGTGAAGTGCGCTTGTGTGTGAAATGCGGTAAATTGACAGAATCTGAAATTTTACCCACCGCTACCGTCGCCTTAAACAATGTAAGGCACATTGTTTAACGATTTCTAGCTAATTTGTAAAAAAAATCGTTGACAAGAAAAGCTAACTAAATTTCACAGTTAGTACTTGGTAGACTTCATAAAATCAGAAAGGATTAGAGTCAAAAATACTTATTAAAACTTACAGTTTCCGGCCTCGCGCTGCCTCCACCGCCCAACAGTGAATGCACAGTGACTTGCTGCTCAAATGAACTTGACACCAGCAAACTAGGGTCCCGGGCACACCAGGACACGTCGAACACCCACTGCTCTTGTTGTGCCACTTCTACTAGCAGCTCTCCACCCTGGAAATATGGACTTTAAGTACTACTAGTACTAGTACAAGGAAGGAAGTTCTTTAAAAAAGCTCTGCACAGAACACACTTAACTACCAATCAATAATAGACCTAATTTTAACGAATTACAATCTAGAATGGTCAATTACCTATATCCTCCTAAGGGCCAGCCATACAAATAAATAATCCAAAAATTGCCACTATAATTTGAATTGTAGGAAATAGGAGTTCATTTTGCGTTGTTGGAAAATTGAACGAAACAAAGCAAAAGCGACTCTGCTCCAATTGAATACGATTTAAATTTCATCGAACCGAAGAGGTACTATAGGTAGGACCTTGGACCTTAGGAGGCTATGCCCTTTATATGTGTTTGCACAGGGCCGCGCGCACACCATGTGACATCAAACATCCACTGTTCTTGCTGTGCCATTTCCACTAGCAGCTAGCCACCATGGAATTATGGACATTAAGATCCCTAGGATAAGGTAGAAGTTTCGGATGGTCGGGATTAGTTTTGACTCTCCTGGCATTACATACAGTCAGCAACAGAAGTTGCTAAAGATCGGTTTTCCTAGGATAGCGGTGCCGTCATATAGCGGCCGTCTCCATACTAAATAATACGGCTAAATATGGATGTCGTAGTATTTGTATGGAGACGGCCGCTATATGACGGCACCGCTATCCAAGGAAACCAGAGCATAATCGGGCAAAATGATGATGACTTTATTTTATTGTTAAGAGAATAAGGTAATTTTGAACACCTCGCCGCTTAGCAACTCTGATGCTGACTGTATGTCTCCCAACCACATGCTAAAATCACCTTCAAAGGTAAATTTATGGGGCCTAATATTACTCCCTATTTTTATGTTTAATTTATATGTTTTTGACCTTCAATCTGGCAATCATAATAATTTTGTTAAGGTCTGGAACTTACCGGCTGGGTGTTATTAGGGTTCCAACAAAGCACTCGACCGTCTCGGCCGGCTGAGAGGAGCAGGTCAGGGTCCTGACGGCACCAGGATAACGCCATCACGCCCTTCTGGTGACCCTCGAGTGTTACTAGCGGAGATGCAGCCAATCTGGCGACAAAAACTCACATTGAAATATACAAACCTACATTTGTTATTAAACAGTGTATATCATTTTGAACCAAAAGGGTACTTATTGTCAATAAGGCGCTATTTCGATATAGCTTCAATTCGAAATCAACCTTATCGACAATGTAGTACCTAAATGTTAATATATTTCTCCTTTTTTATTGTGGGACGTACCACATTATTTCAATCTATAAATTGTGAATACAGATGTGGACCGGCAATCCAATGATGTGGGTTCGAGTCCCACGTTGGCCAGTGTCATCATTGATTTTTTTCATTGTGATTGACATCTGTATTTACAATTTATAGAATGTAGTACCTTTTGGTTGAAAACGTCACAAATATTCTTCTTCTTCCTCGCGTTATCCCGGCATTTTGCCACAAATAATGACATTATATCGCAGTAGACCCGCTCATTATCACTAAATATAAATACCTGAGATCCCAGAGCTGAACCACGGGAGCGGCGTCGTCCTCGGAGGCGACGCACAGCTGCGTGGCCACGCCGGGGTGCCACGCCAGCGCGCGCCACCGGGTGCGGGACACGTTGTCACTGACAGACAACATACATATTATACGACGATGCTTATAGTTTTTAATCATTTCAAGTAAACTCTAGATCGGACTAAGCAAGCGCAGCGTAGGACGTCCACCCACAAGATGGACAGACGACCTTGTTAAGGCCGCCGGAGGACGCTGGATGCGGGTCGCTTCCAACCGGTACGAATGGAGGTCCAAGGGGGAGGCCTATGTTCAGCAGTGGACGTCTTATGGCTGAGATGATGATGATGATGATGAATCTCTAGATTAGTCAACATAAAGCATATTTACTAAAATGTTGACAGTTAAAATAGGCATGTTACAGAAGTAAGCCTCACCTCAATTTCATAATAGGCTCGTTTTTCCGCAGATCCCATACGACGCATCTGGACGCAAATGTCGAGCCAAGAATGTGTTGCACCTGAATAAAAATTGTACAAAATTATTACAAAAAGTAAGGAACCCTCGAACTCTCGAATGAGGGTGCTACAAGTGAGTGCAAAACAAATCAAATTGCTTAAGCGGCTTATAGCATTTTAAAATTCTTTGTCTTTTTCGAAATAATTTGGCAAACATATACCAGGACATGCTTTGAGTATTTCATATAGCACTGCCACATTTTATGGTTGAGACTCATATATTTCACCTGCTGATTCCAAGCTAGTGCCTGCACATGGTCCAGTGGCTGGCTTTTATTGCCCGGAGCCATGGGTTGACTGGTGTTGTTCAGGTCCCAGATGAAGATCTCACTGTCGGAGGCTCCGGAGGCCAGGAGGTTCTTCTGGTAAGGGTTTATATCCAGTGCTGACACATGATCTGTGAGACAAGACACAAATAATTGAGAAAAGTGATGGCCTTGTGCTTGCGCGATATAAAATGTATACTAAAGCAGGCCACTGACGAGCCTTCCAAATGGATGCCGTTACAATGGATTCATCCAAATGGACGGCATCCTAATATTAAACATTGTACGTTTTTGACATTCACGGGCCGATTTTGGATTGCAGCCACGCTATTTGGACTGTTGGAAGGCTCGTCAGTGGCCACCTTAAGGTCAACTCTACCCAGATGTACTGTTGAGTTTAATTTCTTTTATTTATTTGAAAACATAATGAGACAAAAGAAATGATACTATAAATAGTATACATATTTTAACACATTCACTGCCCCCGACGCACATGTGCATCCACTGTCATACAAGTTTGTTCCTAGGCCACGCCCCCTGGCAGTGAATGCGTTAACCCTTTTGCAGACATAGTCAGGACATAGTACGATTTATCGACCACATACGCGCCAATAGATTTTCAACTTTAGCATTTCGATTTAAGGTTCAAGTAACATCAAACTTTCAGGAAATGTATTGCCAAAACTGAACTTAATATTTAACCTGATTGTTTGTAATAATACAAAAAAAAACATACTAAACTTCAATAGTAACACATTATCAGTTCATTGATCATTCAAATTTAAAAAACTTTTACAAAAAAAAAGAAAACCGACTTCAAAAAGGATAAAATAAAATATAATCCGTTTTTAAGTATATGCGTTACTAACTGATATGTTTGAAGTCGGTGCCAAGCCAAATTTGAAGCATACCATGATTTTAGGGCGATCCGATAACAATGTTTGCCATAACAAGGATTGCCTTACAATTATCATACTTTCTGTAGATACCTAAGAACCCACTGTCAATCCACCTTGGCGCAGTCCGTACCATGTTTGTCGGTACTAGTGTAAAACCAATGCGATTGCTGATATGTTTTTTAAAGAGCAATTTTTACTATTTTTCGAAGTGTCCATAGTACTCAGGTGTGGGATTGGGACTGAGTTATTTCCCGCCTCTTATCCAGAGAACTTGATTTCAAAATATAAAACAATTCAAGAACCATCTACAGGGCTTTAACTTTTTACCTGCATGGCAAATTTCACCAGTTTACATGGCAGTTGTTTAGCTGAAAAGGTGACAAAGAGACAGACAGAATTACTTTCACTATTATAATACCTATTAGTACAGTTGTAATGTGATTTATAGACATAAAGCTGATTATTTTTGACCGGTATTGTTACTATTTGTCTTGGCACCGACTTCAAACATATCAGTTAGTAACGCATATACTTAAAAACGGATTATATTTTATTTTATCCTTTTTGAAGTCGGTTTTCTTTTTTTTTGTAAAAGTTTTTATTTTTCCATTTTAATTTTAACAGCTTATGAGTGACGCGTGACGCATGAATGAAAATAATAATGATGCGTATCACTAAATTCGTAATCATTCCTGTCACTACAGTGCACAAACACAAAATCCATCCTCCGCCCTGCCACTGACCCAATCCCTCAACCCCCAGATCACTCAACCTCACAGCACATCAACCCCTGATCACGGAACCCCTCGACCCTGAAGCCTGAACCACCAACCCTTCAACCGCCATTTCCCGACTCCTCAGTAGCCTTACCATAAGTCTAACACTGACATATTAGCTTAGCGTGTGCGTAACTTACTTTCTATGCGTCTCGCTCGTACTGGCATCCTATTAGTGCGAGCGAGATGTATAGAAAGTAAGTTACGAAGACGATAGCGAAGATGTAGGTTCAAACTCGTGGTAAGGCTACAGTTGTACTTCATCAAATGGGTTATTAACGGGAGGAAATGTTTGAGTTACTATAAAAAACAACGATGTCGCCATACTCGTACCTTTAAAAATTGAGGAGTTCCCTCATTTCCTTATGAATTCCGTCACCAGATTATAACTAACAATATTATGGGAACACCTTGGAGGTAACTTCGTTCAAACAAAAAAATAATTACTCAAATCGGACCACGGGTTCCGGAGTAATCTACACTTATAAAATCATCATCATTTATCATCAACAATCATTATCATCAGGTCCACTCCATCAAATTAGTGGTTTTTAAGAGGAAATGCTTGATTTGCTTAAGACAATACCCAAATCACCATACATGTGCCTTTAAAAATTGAGGAGTTCCCTCAATTCTTCACGGATACCATCATCAGAACAGCACCAGATTAATGTGGGACGCTCTTGGAGGCAGTTCCCTTCAAACAAAAAAGAATTGCTCAAATCGGACCACGGGTCTCGGAATAATCGCTGAACGTCGTACATTTTAAGAAATCGTCATGATTATCATCAAAACAATCATCATCATCAGGTCCACTTCATCAAATTGGTGGTTTTCGAGAGAAAATGCTCGAGTTGCTTAAGAAAACACCCAAATCACCCTACATGTGCATTTAAAAATTGAGGAGTTCCCTCAAATCCTCATGGATCCCATCATCAGAACAGCACCAGATTAATGTGGGACCACCTTGGAAGTACCTCCTTTCGAACAAAAAAAGAATTACTCAAATCGGCCCACGGGTCTCGGAGTAATCGATGAACATACATAAAAAAAAAAAAACATAGCCACAACCGAATACAGAACCTCCTCCTTCTATGAAATGGAAGTCGGTTAAAAAGTGGAAATAACCTTTGTAGTCCAATAATGCTCACTTCTTATCAGGACGGAGATAACTTGGACACTATCACTGAGCTGCATTTAGAATAGACATGTTTATTTAGAAACTGCTCAGATTCTAACAGTTTTAACAATGTTGTTCACGTGGGTTAGTCTTTTTAATAAAATGAAACAATGAAAACAAAAAAAAAAGGTTGTTTAAAAACTGCAAAGTTCGATCCAGACATTCTGCATAATTTTGTAAAAAAAAAATATTTAGCAGGAAACACATACTATTTTCAAAACTAATAAACTATTGTTTTAACTATAAAACTCCCGTCAGACTTGAACTTACTAACATTATTTTAAACGGGTTACTCACATATTATTAAGTTGAATGAACCCTGGACACTTTTGATCAAATTTTCGAGGACCTTCTCAGAGCAACGACTGCACCGCATTTACTGGTCTAGCGTGCGACGAATCGTTGCTCAGAGAACAACATCCTCGAAAATAGAGTGTTTATTCAACTTAATAATATGTGAGTAACCCATTTAAAATAATTTTAATACTTACTGTTGTGTTTAGTGTTACTGCCCAGCAGTGGGTTGTCAGCATTCTTGAGCAGTCTGTCAGCACTGTAGAACTCTAAGAGACCACCATCACAACCCCCTACAATGACACCTGCTCCTGACCATACTAGCTTTTGAAATCTGGAAATATAAATAAAATATTATTCTGGGTGCTTGTACTTCATGCCTCAACATGAAAGGCCTAGTGGTAAGCCTATGAAAAGGTGGCTGGACTGAAGTATACCAACAGGAGGAAGGCTGCCAAGGATTACAACAACTGGAGGAAGATAGTGGAGGAGGCCAAGACCCACATAGGGTTGTAGCGCCATTGGAAGTAAGAAGTAAGTAAGTAAGCTTGTACTGATCAAGCAAAGCAAATTGTATCTGTTTCAACTTGAGCAATTTGTTCATACGTTCGGCTGTTCTCCTCAACAGGCTGCATCTTTCAACCAATTCTCAAGAAATTGTGTGTTGGTTTGATTATTATATAGGTTTTTTTGTCAATTTAGTTTTTTTGTATTTAAACAATGGGGGTTTGTAAGGTTGTAAACGTCACAGACCCACTACTTTATACATGATTCATTTTGACTATGCATATAGTTGACTGTTGTTAAACTGTTAAAATAAAACTTTTGCCTGATTACTCTAATCATAATCATGACACAATTGTTATTAAAACTAGACATTATAACAATCATTCAACACATACTATATAATCAAAATATTGAATTGGTCAGCAATTAAGCACATTGGTATTGCACTGTCAATAAATATTAATAAAACAGGCTGCTAGATAATCAATTGCAGTCAACAAGACTTTCCCGATGTCATTGACCTTTTCAAATAAGATATTTAACTAATAAGAACTGAAAATGCAATGCCAATAAACTGAAATAAAATTACTTTGGAATAAAATCGAAATAACTCACTTATGCTGCGTTTGCAGACTGGCTTTAAGTTCCAAATCGAGTCCAGGGTCCTCCAAATTCAAGGAATACAGGTCCAACTGCGACGAACTGCTGAAGGACGCGTCCACCTGCTGCGCCGCCGAGCCGGCCGCCAGCAGCACCGGCGCCTGCTCCGCCGGCGACCAGCTCACGTTCACCGTCCGCTTCAGCTCCTTGATCTTCATCCTCACTCGCCAACGCCGCTAAAACAAACCAAACACAAAGACCACTTTAGACAATTATGTCACCACTTTTATGACGCACAAAACCGAAAAAACACAACAGTGGCTTGTGTCTGAAGGGTTGTTAAAGATTTCTGAAGCAATTAAAAATGTAACTTGTGTGAAACTTACGGTATTTAGATGAGAAAAATAAAATATTTATCATAAAAACACCGAGTTGGCAGTTCCAACGTGGCTGACGTAAATACGCTGTCAGTTTGACAGCTGGCTGGAAATGTTGCGTTTCGTTATTGCGTGCGTGTAAAAATGGTTTAAAATATGACAAACACTTTTATGGGCCCGCTTATGTAAAAATTCCAGAATAAGGCTTATTATTATTATTCAATAAGCTGTTGGATAGGATGCCACTATTTAATTACTGCGGCCTATTAATTATCGGTTTCTTAAAATCTCTTAACACGCACGTATTATTTGCCAACACTTTATTATTAAAATCTCCTAGGCAACTAAGGCAACAGTACCTACATCTTTTTGGGTTTTGGTTTGTCTACAAACTTTTATATTAATTATTTTCAAAATTCACAATTTTTATTCGAATAATTAGCTAGGTAGTAATTTGTATAGCAACCTGCTTGCTATACTTATGACCATTTTTCTCATAGATTATTAATGTCAGGGATCCTGACAAAAGAAAAGAAGTAAAAACCAACGTCCTAAGAATTTTTACATTATGTACACGTAGTGATTATATGCTCTTTGTTATGTACAAGATAACATTGAGGCACCTATAAACGTTTGACTGGAAAGAAACAAAAAAACGTGTACGCACCCTTTTATTCTTAAAGACCTCAAGAATTTGTGTGGACAAAATGAATGAGTCGGACTCTGGTTCACGAAGAGTCTATAGTGGTTAATTGCCTGATGATTATCTTCATCTCTTTTATAAGTACTTAGAATAGTCCTTTAGGGTAATCCTTCCTATCTAAACTGATGTATCAAAGATATAACTAGGTTTTTTCCTTGCAGAACCATGCCGCTGGTATTATCTCAAGCGGAGTTCGACAAGCTGGTCTCATGGACGGACGGCAGTCGGGAGAACAAGGATGCGGCGCGCCAGAGCGAGTATGTCAAACGTTTGAACGAGCAGAGCTCACGCATGACTCGCGAATGGCCCAATTCTGTCGAGGTAAGTCTAACTAAGGAAAGTTCGACTAGGGGTCGCGTTTTTTTTTCAAAATCAAAATCAAAAGCATTTATTGCAAACATATTACATAACATTACCTATACATAATATGGACCCTGCAAGGGCGCAGCAATCTTATAAATAAATAACAAACTAAGTACTACAGTAGTTTCTTCTTTTGTAGTTTAGTTTTGTAGTTTATAAACTACAGGCTACAGGCCTATGTAAAACGTGATCTGTCGTTGCTGTCCGTCTCCTTCGGAGACATTGATAATGTAATAACATATGTCCGAGCTCTACATATATGAAACTCGACTCGACCATGGGTCAGTGATTGGCTGATTGTTCATAGTTCAAACTTAATACCATCGTGGACACAATCCCTCTATCATCCATCATCTCAAGAGCCGGGTACTCGAGTCTAGTCACGCTTCGTTTTATATCAACCTTTTTAGAGATGTTCAAACAAGAAACAATTATAGATGGTCAAGCAAATCTTGTCAGTAGAAAAAGGCGCGATGTTCAAATTTTCTATGAGACGATATCCCTTCACGCCTACATTTTTCAAATTTGCCGCCTTTTGCTACTGACAAGATCTGCTTGACCAACTATAGATACCTTAATATTACCTACATACATCATCATATCAGCCCTTTATCGCCCACAGCTGAGCATAGGCCTCTCTTCTAGTACGCCACTTGTCTCGGTCCTGAGCTAATCTCATCCAGAAGTGACGCGCAATTTTCCGGATGTCGTCCACCCAACCAGCCAACGGACGCCAGGCACTTGTTTCATTTGAAAGCGGCCACCATTCTGTTAACATTTTAGTCCACCTGCCATCACTCTGCCTAGCAACATGTCCCGCCCAATTCCATTTTAGTTTGGTAATGACGAAACCCACGTCATGCACCTTGGTGCGGCGACGGATCTCGACATTCCTTACTCGATCTTGAAGCTTGATACCGAGCATGGCACGCTCCATGGCTCTCTGTGCTACGCGGATTTTATGCACAGAGTTATTAGTTATTTTATGCACATGACCTACATACATACAGAGTTAGAACTTTACTAGGTAGTAGAGGCATATATGTCATATTTACGTAATGATAGTGACAATTGGGAGCCATCTATGCTGCCCTGCTTATTCTATGTGCAGTACTTGCACGAAAATCATCGTTTAAATAAAGAACTTATTCAAAGAGAACAAGGTAAACAATTGAATGACATTTCAACTGCGATTACTGCATATGTTGTTAGCACGGCAGTATGTTACCCGGGCGTTCAGTACACATATATATATATATATATCGCATTTTTTTGTCTCTCCACGACTACTTATTACTATTCAAGGCACTATTCCGGTAACTTATTTTTCAGAATGTAAACAAACGTAACGAGGAGTTGCGACGCGCACGCCACGAGGCCGCCGAGCAGGCCAACACCAAGTTCTACAAGAAGTACATGCGAAAGAAGCGCGATGAACAGGCGCGTCTCATGTACAGCGCACGCGACACCATATTCAAGAATAAGGACGCGCCTAAGTTTTTTCTCAGGTAAGACAACACCAAATTTTGCGAAAAGACTGTAGGTATGTTCAATATGTTCCTCAGGAAAACCACAACAGAACAGAAATCTCTGTCAAGCAATAGGTAATTAATGTAATTATAGCTAACTGACCAATATGGTCGTTAGAAAAAGGCGCAAAGTTGGAAATATTTATAATACATACATGCTTGATGGTTGGACCTCCTACACCAAGTTTGCGCCTTTTTACCTGCTATCTTGCTGATGCTAAGAGCGAAAGGGAATTAACATACTTATAACTTTCTCTGTCTTCTCAGCAGAAAGTGTCCGGTGTTCGGATAAGTATCTAATAATCCTTTAAACTGGACTTCTATGGATTCATTTAATGCCAGATTTTAACTGAGAACTCAATTAATTCAAGTTTCAGCCAAATCATACTAAAGGATATTTTTATGCTATTCCAGAGCAGTTATAGAGACCTGTGTACAGAAAGAGCGAGAAGAACAGCTCAAGTTCAAAGGCGAGCGAATGCGGGAAGAGAGAGAACAGAAGAGAAAAGATGACGACGAAATCATCCGCCGCGCGGCCGAGTGGCAAGCTCTCATGAAAACTAGGCGTCAGCGCCGTTTCGAAGTTAATAAACAGCACCAGAAAGAGATCCTGGAACAGTTAGTAAAGACAAGCCACTTTTGTCAGCGAAAATTTTGAAAAACCGGACAGGTGCGAGTTGGACTCGCCCACCGAGGGTTCCGTACTTTTTAGTATTTGTTGTTATAGGGGCAACAGAAATCCATCGTCTGTGATAATTACAACTGTCTATTTTATTTATCACGGTTCATGAGATACAGCCTGGTGACAGACTCACAGACGGCCAGACAGACGGACAGTGGAGTCTTACTAAATAGGGTCCCGTTTTTACCCTTTGGGTACGGAACCCTAAAAATGTAGGCCAAGGCGAAGGGTCGAACTCTTATATAAATTTTGAATGAAATTTTAATTTACGATAGCTATTCGAAAGGGAAAGGATCTCTAATGGTGACGTTTTGTTCAACACAGGGTACACCATAAGGCCGAGCGCAATCGCACGGAGCACGAGACGGAGCTGAATTATCAGATCTTAGACAACATCAAGGCCAACGAGCAGATGGAAGCACTTGGCGAGTTTGAGCGCAATTTCGTGAGTCTCTGTCTGTCCCTCAATTTGATAGTGTAGGACAGGGGTCTTCAAACCCCGGCCCGCTGGCCAAATCCGGCCCGCGACGCGTTGCAATCCGGCCCGCGGGGTTCAGCATTCATTGAGAGTGGAACTATTCCTGACAGCAGCAACCAGACACCCTCCCCCGGCGCAAAAACCAACAGTGGTCCGCGCAACAGAAATCCAGTACTTAAAATAAGTTTGGAGACCCCCTGGTGGGACATACAAAATCTGTGACCCTCTTTTTGTATTTTTCTCCTAGTCAGAATCAATAGAACTGTTGAGCGTCAAGGAGCCTTGAACTCTCGAACTTGATTTTTTTGTGGAAATTTAGGAGCTCCCCACATTTATCGACGAAAAACACGTCATTCGGCTGGCTCAGCCGACTACTGCCGATGCGGCGATGTCAACTCTATACCGTAGAGTTTCGTATCTTCGCCTGGATTTTGACACTTTTCCCAAAAAATCTCTGAAATTTGAAAGCATTTTAATCAGTTAAGACGAAAAAATGTTTTTTAGTACTCCCAACTATCAGTATACACCACTAAAACTTAGAATTTCATTGGTTAAGTTGGTAATAAATGACCCCAAAGGCAATAGGCGATGTTTGGGTATTTTTCCCAATCTTCGCCTATGGCAGGCCTAGCCGCTAATACTTACTTTTCTGTAACTTACACATGTTAAGTCGTATCTCCTTGGAATGTGCTAATATACTATGAACCTTAACTACACCAGACTAGGCATATTTTTAAAAAACGGGGTAGTAGGCGAAGTTTGGTAACAGTCTGAAGTTGTTTTCATACATTTTCTATAATGAAGCTAGGGCTGCCAAAAATTAACCAACATGCCAAATAAAGGGAAGTAATGGTTTATAAGTAAAAAAAAAAATATTTTTAACAAAATTGTATAATTGTTGCAAAATCGTTGTTATTATCGTAATTGACATCAAATCAACCTTATTTACACAAAGTGAGACATAAAAATACCTATTTGTTACCTACTTAACATCAGTGGCGTGCACAGAGATTTGAGACTAGGTAGGCAAAATTATATCAGAAAACCGGGCAAGTGCGAGTCGGACTCGCGCACGAAGGGTTCCGTACCATAATGCAAAAAAAGGCAAAAAAAAAACGGTCACCCATCCAAGTACTGACCCCGCCCGACGTTGCTTAACTTCGGTCAAAAATCACGTTTGTTGTATGGGAGCCCCACTTAAATCTTTATTTTATTCTGTTTTTAGTGTTTGTTGTTATAGCGGCAACAGAAATACAATTGTGAAAATTTCAACTGTCTAGCTATCACGGTTCGTGAGATACAGCCTGATGACAGACGGACGGACGGACGCACGGTCGGACAGCAGAGTCTTAGTAATAGAGTCCCGTTTTACCCTTTGGGTACGGAACCCTAAAAAATGAGAGCTCCTAACTCACCAAAAAAATTGCGTGATGGTTTTCATTTTGTTGTCAAGTCTTTTCAATTACTTCTTTTTTTTGGCTAAACGAACGCTTTGAAAACGCATCATTTTTAATAGTTTGCACACACACACCCACCGTACAACTTTCACAGTTAAAATTATCCATTTTTTCACTAATCGCAATTTATAATTTCCGGCAACTGTTAACTGTTATCTCATAAACTCACCAAAACAAACAAACAATGGCGACCGAATAAAAAATGTAAATAAACTTAACCAAATACTGTAAACGAATAAAAAAATAGTCTCGTATTTGCACTAAATTACCATAGCAAATGCTACTTTTTAAAATAGTCACGTAAACATCGGAACTATTCGGAAACTTTCGGGCGTCATTCGTTTAGGTTTGGTACGAAAGACACTGCCTATTGCGTCTAAATGTGTGCGTTACTTGTATAATTGTGTGCTCGTACTTATAGGAAGGCCCACTACACTGTAACCGCGTAACGACGACTTACGGAGAGGCACACATAGAAAGATTTAGACGGAAATGTTTTCTGTCTTTGCCGTGCAAGGCACGTAGCGGCGCTAGTGCCGCGTGGTGTAAACTTCGTCGCGTAGAATTATATAATGATGACTTGATGACAAAGCTTAACCGGTAGATGGAGCGCTTATTAATTTTTAGAATGTTTTAAGTTATATCGATTACTGATAGTACGATCAAGTATACATTAAATTAAGTAGTTTAAGAGGATAGACATCGGAATTATAGTAGGGTAGGCAGTGCCTTTTTGCCTTTATGAAGTGCACGCCACTGCTTAACATCGGTAAGAGTAGAAATAAACATTTGCATATAGCGTAAACTAAAATAACCAAACATAAGATAATATGTAAATTTGGAAACAAGTAATGTCATCCACCAATGAATGTGGTACAAAAAAATTGCCAACCCTAGAGGTAGGCGAAATTTGGCAACAAGATGGACGCAAAGTACCCTCACCAATGTTTTATCTAATTGTGACTTCGAAACGTAAGCTAGCCATTAAATAATAGTTTCATATGAAAAAGAAATAGTTATAGGATATGATCATGTAAAAAGTTTATCATTACCGGGTCCAAATCACCGTTTAAAACTGAAGTTAAAACACTGGTTCAAAAAAACGTGTGGTCGGTGTCACGAAAAACCTCACTAAAGGTCAATTGTGTGAAGTTAGCCGCAGATTGTTCGAAGAATGTTGACACCCGTAAAAAATACTTTGTATTTAGCAGTTTTATGTAAGGCTTACATTAGAAACATTTTGTTAATGGCAACTTATGTCAAACTAGGCGAAAATAGGTAGCGCAGGCAAAGATACGAAACTCTACGGTACCGCGCGACTGGCAAGCGAATGAAGAAGTCCAATAAAAACAGGAAATATATCGATTATGGCGGTGCTTCCAAACTTTGTCACTGTATAATCAATCATGCATAACTAGCACTATATATATATATGTATATATATATAGGTACCCTCAATTTTTAAATATCAGGTAGGTCATGTGTTCCTTTGGCTAGCTCTAAATATGGTTGGTTTTAACCCTTTAACCATTTGACATTCCTTTCTAGTTATTCGATTTACAACCGTAATTCTTATAGTAGAGATGCGTTTTTGTTTTAAGTATGATGACAAGTATGTTGCCGCTACGGACTAAACTTTAGACCTTTAGTCAATAATAAAAGGTTTAAACGCAGTCAATTCATACATCTTACATTTATTTGCCCTGTCAGAACAAAGCCGAAAAAGCCCGAATCCTCGCCGACATGAAACAGGCTAAGGCAGAGGTAGACGCCCGGCGGGCTGAGGAGCGCGCTCGCGACCAACTGGACGACAAGCTGATCGCCGTCTTACAGCGCTCGCGGGCCAGGATCCAGGCGCTGAGGAAGAAAACTGAAAAAGAAGTAAGGGGTCGTCCAGAAATCATGTGATCGTGTAGAGGGGGGGTGGGGGTAAGGTAAGTCAAATATATCACGAACGATCACGATGGGGGAGATGGGGTCAGAGAGGATATCAGGTTTTTTTAAAGCAGGAAAGACAAAGACAACAAAGCAGGAAAGTCAAAAATAGGCCAAATAATATGATCACATGATTTCTGGACGACCACTAAGCAGATAGCTGCAGTAATAATGAAAGTCGAGATGGACGCGTGGCGGGCAGCGGAGCGCGCCCGCAGCCAGCTGGACGACAGACTACAATGCCATGTGCTGATAAAGAACTGAACGAAGTGTAAGCAGAAACTCCAGGTATAAGATTGGCGACTGGTGAAACACGCAAGCCGATACGCGCTTTTACTGTTAAGGATTGAAGGGGTATCACATCGGACATTTAAGGACATTTTGTTATCTCTTATCTTCACATCTTGCTGCACATTACATTTTACTAACACACCTATGGATTATATTGGTCTGAAACAAACAAACTTTATTTTTATTTTATATGCCTGTCAGCAGACACAGTCTTGAAATAGCATAATAGTAATTAGTAATTAACATTCCTATTAATTACTTTATTTATGAGATGAGGCTTATACATCATGCATATTTTTTTATATACTAATCAGTTTATTATTTCTGATTTTCGATATCAGCGTAGGTTGCAATGATTACCGTAGACCGGGGTGACATTGGAAAATTTGGGGTTACTTTGATAGATTTAAAACGGCCATAGAATTACCATTCTTCAGTATTTACTGAAAATGATCCTCTAACTAGTTAGATTACTATATATTCATATTCACCTACTGTAAAAAATCTCGAATAAATAAATATACAGGCTGATCAATCCAAATGGGTCAGTATGGAGAAGTCAGAAACTATAAGAGATAGCGAAATCTGTTCTTAGGAACCATGGCGTCGATTTTAGATTTAATAATAATGGCATTCAATTTTTTTTAATCTATCATACATAACCGGGATTCGAACCTGGTCAATATTCTTTATGTAATCGCGTGTAGTATTTGTTTGTATGGCAACTTTTAAACGATGCGTGATAGGTGGGGGGTTCTCGACCAAATATCATAAAGGGCCACGAGACAAAACAAACTACATAAAAAAAAATCAAAATGGCCGACTTTTCTTTTTAATTTTTTCAAGTTGGTCCGAGCGCGCTGAGATTTGGCATGCGGTGAGCCTGGGGGCCCAAAATTACCATGTCAAAATTTTTTTGGAAAAATCCAAAATGGCGGCGGACACGGGCAAAGTCAAATTTCCAAGTAGGTTAAGCGAGCCCGAAGGGCGAGCTTCAGGCCGGGAGGCCGATGGCCGACGCCGTCGGAGGGCCGAAGGCCCGGAGCCTCCACGCCGACTCCCAAAACGCGACTCCCAATAGGAAAAGTGTTGGGTCGTGTTTAAGCTCCAACTTCCCCCTCTCGTGTGACGCTTTGGGCCTTCAGTCCTACGCGGAGCTCGGCCTTCGGCCTTCGCAAGCCTCGATGCTTCGCCGTCGGGCATTCGGCCCGCCGGCTTCGCTCATCAAGACAGTTGACTTGGTAGAACGCTTGGAAGCACCGCATTCACGCAGCTCGGCCTTCGGCCTCGCGTTTTGGGAGTCGGGGTGGAGGCTCCGGGCCTTCGGCCTTCCGCCGGGGTCGACCTTCGGTCTCCCGGCCTGAAACTCGCCCTTCGGGCTCGCTTAACCTACTTGGAAATTTGACTTTGCCCGTGTCCGCCGCCATTTTGGATTTTTACCAAACATTTTTTTGACATGGTAATCTTGGGCCGCCAGGTTCGCCGCATGCCAAATCTCAGCGCGCTCGGACCAACTTGAAAAAATTAAAAAACGTCGGCCATTTTGAATTTTTTTAATGTAGTTTGTTTTGTCTCGGGGCCCTCTATGATATTTGGTCGAGCACCCTCCACCTATCACGCATCGTTTAAAAGTTGCCATACAAACAAACAACAAGAATATTGACCAGGTTCTAATCCCGGTTATGTATGATACATTAAAAAAAAATTGAATGCCATTATTATTAAATCTAAAATCGAAGCCATGGTTCCTAAGAACAGATTTCGCTATCTCTCATAGTTTCTGAATTCTCCATACTGACCCATTTGGATTGATCACCCTGTATATTATGGCTTAAAAACTAGAATTTTAAAGTCGCCCCTGCATTTGAAAGTCACCCCAGTCAATGGTATAGGTAAGTATATACTTTATGAATTTCAGACCCGCGACGAGCAGCTGCGCCTGCTGGAGCTGAACAGCAAGCGCCTGGAGAGTGGCGAGGCCGCGCGCGCGGAGAAAGAGCAAGCCAGTCTGGAGACCGCCGCCAGGGAGAAGGAAGCCATGTAAGTTGACCATCAGGCCCGCGACGAGCAGCGCGTGTTGGAGCTGAACAGCAAGCGCCTGGAGAGTGGAAAGGCCGCGCGCGCGGAGAAAGAGCAAGCCAGTCTGGAGACCGCCGTCAGGGAGAAGGAAGCCATGTAAGTTGACCATCAGGCCCGCGACGAGCAGCGTGGGTTGGAGCTGAACAGCAAGCGCCTGGAGAGTGGCGAGGCCGCGCGCGCGGAGAAAGAGCAAGCCAGTCTGGAGACCGCCGTCAGGGAGAAGGAAGCCATATAAGATGTCCATCAGGCCCGCGACGAGCAGCGTGGGTTGGAGCTGAACAGCAAGCGCCTGGAGAGTGGCGAGGCCGCGCGCGCGGAGAAAGAGCAAGCCAGTCTGGAGACCGCCGTCAGGGAGAAGGAAGCCATGTAAGTTGACCATCAGGCCCGCGATGAGCTGCGCGTGTTGGAGCTGACCAGCAAGCGCCTGGAGAGTGGCGAGGCCGCGCGGGCGGAGAAAGAGCAAGCCAGTCTGGAGACCGCCGTCAGGGAGAAGGAAGCCATGTAAGTGGACCATCAGGCCCGCGACAAGCAGCGTGGGTTGGAGCTGAACAGCAAGCGCCTGGAGACTGGCGAGGCCGCGCGCGCGGAGAAAGAGCAAGCCAGTCTGGAGACCGCCGTCAGGGAGAAGGAAGTCATGTAAGTTGACCATCAGGCCCGCGACAAGCAGCGTGGGTTGGAGCTGAACAGCAAGAGCCTGGAGACGGGCGAGGCCGCGCGCACGGATAAAGAGCAAGCCAGTCTGAAGACCGCCGTCAGGGAGAAGGAAGCCATGTAAGTTGACCATCAGGCCCGCGACGAGCAGCGCGTGTTGGAGCTGAACAGCAAGCGCCTGTAGAGTGGCAAGTCCGCGCGCGCGTATACTAGGTGAAAGCCAGAGCCAGTCTGGAGGCCGCCGACAGTGAGAAGAGGGCCATGTAACCACGTTCGACGTGTTGCCTCTCTGTTGGACTTGTAAATTCGTACGTAAGTGTGACAGGGAGGCAACACGTCGAACGTGGTTCGCGGTAGGCCCTCTAGTATCCTAACCTTTGTCAAGCTGTAACGTCCTTTGAAAAAGCGCTCGTAGGATTCTGAATTAAATAAGAGAAAGAGAGATCGAGCGCTCACGCCTACCTCTTCAAATTTGCCACCTTTTTCCACTGACAAAGCTGGCTTGACTTGACTTTTGCCAGCGTATATTTGCAAATAATCCGTAATACAAAAAAAACTTTACAGTATTTGAACGCACCTTACTATTTTAATTTTGTACTGACAACATCGTTAGATGGCGGTTATAAAAATTTCCCGACCCATGATTCTGAGGGGCTACCGCGAAAACCGAAATTCGCAAATTGCGGGGATCTTTCTCTTTTACTCCAATGAAGGCGTAATTAGAGTGACAGAGAAAAATGCCCGCAATTTGCGAACTTCGATTTTCGCGGTTATAGCCCTGTGCTACTTACCTAGTACCTACTACGGTTATCTTATCTATCGAATTGAGTCTCACGTTATTATCGTTTGTGATTATTATAAATTAAACGAGTACTCAGTAGTAAATAGAAGAAGTGGTATTAGTTGCGAGAGTTGTATAGAGTCTGTGTATAGAATAGAACACACGAGAACAGTCAGTGTTTAAATAGCAAAATCACTTTTTCAAGGCCCATTGTCAAATTATCTGACACTCAAAGTAAGTAATTTATATTTCTTTTCTTGCCAAGAAACAAGTCATACTAATAGAATGGCTGCTAATATTATGGTAGAAGTATTAAAACAACTCCAACGAGATATAACTGATCAAAAGGATTACATGAGAAACTTGCATGTCATACACAGGAACATAGAACTAAATGAAAAGTTTAATATCATGTCTGAAAAAATGACAGAGTTAGACAATAAGGTAGACAAGCAGCAATTAACTTTAGAAAGAATCGAACAGCTGGTTTTAAAGAACAATGACTTACTATTTGGAAATGACGCAACTGAAATCAGTCAGAATGACTTGGCTGTTCTGGCCTACAAACCTGCGCTTGACAAAATGGCCGACCTAGAAGACCAACCAAAGAAATCTGCGGAATGTAAGGAAACTAATCAAAATCCGCCTACAGTAGACGGGGAATGTAATTACAATGATGATAATAAAAAGGATTGGATTAATGAATCGGGTAAAGATGAAGAATTAATTTCCAATGAGTTGATAGAAATAATAGACAAAAATGAAGCGTACAAGCAGAAGATTGTCGAGATATCTCCAACTTTAACCATGGAAGAGATCACCAATCTGGCCGGAGACTTGAAACAAATTATGAATGATGTAAAAGAAATTAAAGAGTTCTTAAAAGAGACTACAAAAAAGGCAACTTTAGAGGATGCTGAGACTGCAGATACTATAGAAATATTAGACAAAGAAACACCAATTTGTAATCAGGAGGCTTCTGCAAAATCTCCAACAGATTTTAACACCAAACAGATCAGTCAGCTGGACAGTGACATAAAGCAAATGATGTCAGAAATAAGTGAAATAAAAGAATTTATCAAGGAAGTAACAACAAGGAAAGATGAAGAAGCTGTAAGGCCTGCAACTCCTGTTAGGGAACAAGAGATTGTCCAGATATCCCCAACTTATTTCAGCGCTGATCAGATCCGCTTGCTAAATGCTGCATTGAAAGAAACCATAGAAAAGTACCAGGGGGCTAGTGCGCTTCCTGTTATAGAAGTTGTTCCAGGGCCTGCTGAAAACCATATTGTTATACAGATTTTGTCTAGAGGTTGTTCTTTTGAGGGAAGACCAAATCAGTCTATGAACCGTTGTAAATACTACATTAAGCTTGGAGTAGGTGGGTTTCAGAGATCCATAGTACAAGATCTAATTACAGATAACCCACAATTAAACATGATGGATGTAATTGAACATGTGCTGAGATCTCAAAATGAATGGAAAGATTTTAACGAAAAATACCATACCGGGTATCGTGGATGGTAGAGGCATAGCTAAGTAATAATAGTTAATAAGAATAATAAGTATAAATTAAATTATGTAAAAATAATTTTCCATAATGTCAATATCCTGAGAGCAAAATGGGGACTACGTTTGTTTGAAGCGGCTGTCCTATTTCCTCTTAAAATCTCGTATGCCTTGTCCCGTGTACGTGGTAGTACGTACCACACAATTTGGACTGTAATTTACAATTTTAATTCATATCAGTAGGTTATTAAATCAGTAGCAAATGTTTAACAAAGGCATACGAAGGGTTACGTATTATTAGATATTAAGTATAACGGAAAACTGCTGTAAGAATGCTTACTAGGATGGTATAGCAACCGTTGACCGGCCTTCCTACAAAGAGTGCCCTGGGCCCCGGGTAGATGTAATAACCGGTATTATACAAAAAGACAGGTGCCATTTGACTATACATGCATGCATGCTAGCGATAGCGGTACAACCTGAAATTCGGGAATCAGCTGCAAATGGTGTTAAAGGTATGAAAATCGGCACGATTAATCTTTAGGCCATTTGAATCAATTTGACCCGTAGCACCAAAAAAAAAAAACGGAAAGGAGTTATGACGTCATCTTTTTTTGTATGGAAAAAAACAAATTTTTGTTCAGAAACCTAACGTGTGTGGTATTAAATGAAAGGGCATTTTGAGCCGTCTCCCGATTTTGAAACATCTCAAATTATATCACATTTGAGATGTTTCAGGATAGGTTTCAGAATAAAACACAGGAATAGCAGTATAGCGTGTACTGGTCGGTTACAGACTGACTTGCTTAACTAGTTTTAAAACTACCCTTTATTATAAACACTACATCCCTCCATATAACAAATTGTAAGTAAAACACTGAGGCGACTTTTTGTATTAATAATCGGGGTTTGGATTTCTTGTGCTCCTTAATGGAAATCGTCGCACAAAAACATCTGGTTCAATCGCCTCGTCGTCATGTACTCCGGGGGGTGTAATTGAAGCAGGTGGTACTTCAGGGGCAGCCGTGGTACCCTGAAGCCGCGGCGATGACGTTTGTGAGACGACACTCGAAAACGAGCAATCGGACATGTCGGCGTCGTCGTCCTCTTCCCCCGCAGCCGCAGGCAGCGGCGCCGGCGGCGGTGCTGCGGTTTCGGAGGGCACCTCCTCGCACGTTGCTCACTGGGTTGTAGAACGAGCACATCGCCATCGTAGCCGTCGTCTTCCAAAGCCTTATTGCCTTTGTACTTACATAAGCAACTGATCAATATGCTTTTTAGCTGTTACTTGAAGACTTTTAATGTAAACATTGAACATTGACGAGCCGATGGTACTTAAAATTGTTCCTTCTAACCATGTATGTTTAGTGTTAGTGCCATTTTTAAAATATGATTTTGCGAGTACACAGTCTCCGACATTCAATTTAATTTGCCTCTTTCCATTGTAATATTTACGCTGTGAGATCTGTTTTTGGAGCACGTTTTTATCAGCTGAGGATACTGACGGACTGACGTCGGTCGCGTCGTCGGATGTCGGCACGAGCGAATCGAAACGACAGCGCAGCGGCCGCCCTAGCATCAGTTCGGCGGGGGAGTGTCCGGTTGTACCGTGGACAGAGTTTCGGTACTAATACTAATAAATAGTACTAATAAATAAAATAATTTATTTTATTATAAAAATCGAACTTAGATAGATTTTGTGCTAAGATTGTTTTTAAACCTTTTTTTTATGAACTTTACGCTATTTCCCGCTAGACCATTAGACGCGGGATGGTAAGGCGCAATTGTTACGTGCTTTATGTTATTACTTTTGCAAAAGTCCTCAAATGCCGCCGAAGTAAAATTGGTAGCATTATCCGTTACTAACGTTCTAACTAAACCGAATCTAGCGAACATATCGCATAGTTTCGCTATAACGCTCGCCGAGTCGGTACTGGACATAAAATAAACCTCCACCCATTTGGAGTGCGCATCCACTGCTACGAGCACCCGGTGGCCTGCTAGCTCCGCCATGTCGAGGTGCAGGCGCTGCCAGCGCGCGCGCGGCCGCGGCCACACCGCGAGCGGTGCGCGCGGTGGCGCAGCGCGGATCGAAGAACTAATAGCGCAAGAACCTATTTTTTCCTCAATCTGTTTATCAATATTTGGCCACCACATATATTTACGCGCGTTGCTTTTTGTCTTAACCACTCCAAAATGTGAATTATGAAGTTCATTCAATAAACGTTCCCTATATACGGGTATTATGATTTTATGACCCCTCATTAGACAACCTTTTTCTAAAGATAACTGCAAACGGCAATTAAAATATGGCTTAAGGTCGCTATCAACTACTTTCCTAGGCCAACCATGCAAAATATATTTTGATATTATGCTCAATACGGGATCATTAAGAGTTTCTTTTTGTATATTTTCCACAGAAATAGGATGAATGTCGTGATACATGAAGTTAATAAATAATGCTTCATCCTGCACTAAATTATCCTCATTAGCAACCAGTTGCGAGTCTTTTATTGCGCGTGATAAGAAATCGGCTACGTTATCTGCGCTCTTAATGTACTCGATCTTAAAATTATACGCCGATAAAAACAGAGCATATCGTTGTAATCGATTAGCCGCGAACTCCGGTACGCCTTTCTTGCTGCCAAAAATCGAAATTAAAGGCTTATGGTCAGTCCTTAAAATAAAAGGCTCAGGCCTACCGTACAAGTAATGGCGGATTTTTTTATTCCAAAAATTATAGCAACCGCCTCTTTTTGAATTTGAGCATAATTTTGCTCACTCTTAGATAACGACCGAGATGCGTAGGCCACGACGCGCTCGGTGCCATCCGCTTGCGTTTGAGCCAATAAGGCTGCCAGACCCTTGGGACCCGCATCTACAGTGACAATCGTTGGCAAATCGGGGTTATAGTGAGCCAATACCTTATCAGACGCAAGCTCCTTTTTTATTGCTTCGAAAGCTTCGTTTTGAGCCTCGCCCCATTGCCATTTGCAATCTTTTTTTAATAACAGATTTAATGCACTTAACATACTGGCAGCATTAGGAATAAACGTCCTATAATAATTTAGCATACCTAGAAAAGATTTTAATTCCGTGACGTTCCTAGGTCGTTGACATTCTAAAACAGCATTTACCTTCTTTTTAGACTTGTGCCACCCATTTTTGTCAATAACAAATCCTAAATACTCTACAGAATCCTTAAAAAAATCTCATTTTTCCTGTTTCACGCGTAACCCGGCATCCTTTAGTCTACTTAAAACTTGTTCCAACCTAGCCACGTGAGATTCCCTATTTGGCGCGGTAATTAATAAATCATCTAAGAATATACACGTGCCCTCAATGCCAGCTAGCAGTTTGTCCATGCATTGTTGAAAAATGCACGGAGCGTTGGATAGGCCAAACACTCATGGGGTGGGTCGTACACCCTGGTAATGCTGGTGGTCGGTCGGGCGTCGCACATTCCATCTGCCCCGGACCACCAGTAGCTGAGTATGAAGGCGACGTCGTAACCCGTGAGGACCTGAAAACCCGAACGGAGTACGACAAACTCTGGAGAGTCCTGTAAGGCATGGCTAGCAATATGATTTCGATCAAATTGCTAGCTATGCTATACGGACCTCAGTCATAACCCGTGAGGACCTGAAAACCCAAGCGGGTTATGACACACTCTGGAGAGCCCGAATGGCATGGCTAGCAATATGATTTCGATCAGATTGCTAGCTATGTTATACGGACCTCCCGGTTCCGCTTAAGGTGTAGGTGACTTAAGCGGACTATACTCACCTGCCTGCGTAAGTCCTGCGCAGTAGAGCGCCGTAAGCGGGGATGCAGGAGTCCTGGGGGCCGAGGCCTGCAGGGGGTCGGGGTTAGTTATCCCCTGTGGGCCAATATGCCCTTTTTGGTCCGAATTTCCGGCGAAACGGTGGCCCTGCAACTAGCCACTGCAGGGTATTGGACACGCGTCCCGTACGGTCGAGGTGGTACGGTCCGCAGGCGAGGTGTGGGGAGGGGCGTTCTCTGGGAGGATGCCAGGGGCTCGGCCATGCTGACGGGGCAAGGGCGCGTGGAACCACTGGGAGAGATAGGATCGTCTCTCTCAGCCACGTGTCTGCAGCTCCCGATGTCGCGCATGAGTCTCACCTCTACACACCTATACCTCTTGGGTATTCCTGGTGTCCAAAGTGACATCCCCAAAGGTGCGGGCTCCATGGAGGGTGGGAAGCTCGAGAGGTGAAATTCTTACATTTCAAAAAAATGGAAACTACAAGATCCCAAACCCCGCGGGTGCCGGAAGGGAAACCGGAAGGCGCCCCAACACCGGAGGGAAACGGCGCAGTTTCGGCTGTACCCGGAACCTCCACCCAACACAACACTACACGAGGAGACGGAGCTGTCCCGATAGTTCCTCCCTCCTCATCACGTGCTAACAGGGAGGCACAAACAACCCTGCCAAGCACCACTACACACGGCGCTGTCCCGACAGTACCGACACGCTACACACACCAAATGGGAGCTGTCTCGACAGTACCCCCACAAACCAGACACAACACACCCCGTGGTGGCGCTGTCTCGACAGCACCGCCTCGGAAGGGGCAGCCCGCAGCAGGGATTAGAGCCGCCGGGAAACCAAAGGCACGCAAACCTGCTACGTGGACGCCCAAACCAGTAGGTTCGGTACCACAGCGTACCCAAGCCCTACTGCCAACACCGGGGACATCCACGGGCACTGTTCCGACAGGAGGGAAACCCCCTGCCACGGAGCAGACCCCAGTGATGGAACCAGCGCTGGGCCCCGTCTCTGCTCAGCTGGAGGCGGGCTGGACCGTCCAGGTGTCCAGGAAGGCGCGGAGGTGGAAGCCCAATAAACGGGTGGAAACTCCCGTGCCCCCGCCTCCCCCTGTTACAGCTGCGGCTAAGCCGCATAAGCTGAACAAGAAGCAGAGAAGGAAGCGCAGAGAGAGACTAGCAGCTCTCAACACCGCCCCGGCGCCTCAACAGAGCGTCTCTGGGAAGGGTCAGGCGCAGGCTGCAGCTGGTCCACCAGCAGCGAACCGTGCCCCTCCCCAGGAAAAGAGGGCGAAGGGGACCAGGGCCAAGAAGGAAAGTAACCAGGGTGCCCGGTCTTCTGCCAAGAGGGCCCGACTGGATGAGACAATATCTCCCAGAGGAGAGCCTAAGAGGCAGAGGACTGGACCGCCTGGTGAAACCCCCCATGCCGATTATGCAGAGGCGGCAAAGGCTGACCTGCTGGTGGCGGTAACTACTGCCACCTCGGGACACCTGACCTCGCAACAATCGGATGAGGTCCAGAGGCAGCTGCTAGCCCTGCTCTCGCAGGAAGCTAGACAGCCCACCTCAAGCCTTCCCGCAGGCCCACTCTTCAGGGGCAAGCCCGTATGGGCGAATGGCTCCCTCAGATTGTGGTGCGAGAACCAGGCTACGCTAGCATGGCTCAAGCGCAGTGTGGCTACCATCACCCTCGATGAGGGGGAGAAGGTGGTAGTCAAGCGCCAGAGCGAGGTACCCAAGCGAGTACGCTGCGGCATCCTGTTCCCGGGTGTCTGGGAGGACTTTGGCGAAGTAGGCCGAGCCCTCCGCTACCAGAACCCGTGGGCGGAAATAGACCGCTGGCTGCTCAACCGGCGAGAGGTGCAGGGAACGGAGACGTTCGCTGTGGTCAGTGTGCCGGAGACAGTCGTGCAGCCCCTTGTGAACCGCGGACGCCGGCTCGGCTTTATGCTGGGTTCGGTGTACGTGAAGTTTGAGGGGTCACGGGGCAAATTCAGGGAACAACCGCCCCCTAGCAGCACTGTCGCCATAGATGGCGCAGCTGAGGCACCTGCCGAGCCCATGGACACTTGCGTGACGACGCAGGCACCTGTTGACGAAGTCCAGGAGCCTGAGTTGCAGGCCCCAGCGCAGTCTCCTTCCGTCCCCGAGAAGGACGAAGAAGAACTTCTTCGTGACTCCTCGGGGAGTGAAGGGGAATGCGCGCAGGGGCTGGGCAAGCTGGCCATCGGCAAGGAGGAGGAGGAGCCGATGTCGGCGGAGGAGGGCGATCCTGGTGGAGGAACCCCCTTCGCCCATTGGTAAATTCCTCCAAGCCAACCTCCACCACAGCGAAACCGCAACGGCTCAGATCCGGAAGTGGTTGGAGGTCAACACAACAGCCGTAATTCTGATCCAGGAGCCGTGGGTCAGAAGGGGCTCTGTTTGCGGTCTCCGTAACATAGGAGGTAAGCTAACAGTCTACTCGGGTCCGGATAATCCCCGGGCCTGCATATACACAACTAAAGATATACATGTGCAACCTCTAACGAGCTTCTGTTCTAGAGACGTGTGCGCCATAAGGCTGCGCGGGGCGCAAGACACCAGCATGCAGGAGATGGTCGTAGCCTCTGTGTACATGCCGGAGGCGGACGACCCACCACCGCACGACATGACAAGGCTGGTCAACTACTGCGAAGAGGCGGGGCTCGAACTCATCGTGGCAACCGACTCGAACGCACACCACCCCCTATGGGGCATGGATACAGGTAACGAGAGAGGTAAGAAGCTTGTCGAGTACCTATTTACCACGAACCTCAACCTCCTTAACACAGGTTCGAAACCAACATTCATAAACAGACGCAGCAGAACAATCATTGACCTGACCCTAGCATCTGAAGAAGCATCGAAACACATCTCAGGCTGGCATGTATCGGAGGAGGTGTCATGTTCAGACCACAGATGGATTCGATTCGACATTCAGGTAAAAACATTCACAGCAGTGCCTAGAAGGGACCCACGCAGGACTAATCGCGACCTCTACACCCTGCGTCTAAACACAGTACTGGAACAGCAGGAGGGTCCCCTGAAGATAGTAGGCATAGCTGAGATAGAAGAACAGGTAAGCACCCTTACAAACACCATCCTGGATTGCTACCATCAGGCATGTCCCTTAGCTACCCCATCAACAAGAAGTGGAAGGAAGAACAACTGGTGGGGACCTGAGCTGGAGAGACTCAGGGGCAAGATGAGGAGACAACTAAACAGAGCTATGAACACTGGCACTGACGAGGACTGGGATAACTACAAGTCCACCAAGGCCAAGTACAAAAAACGACTCAGGTACAGAAGCACAAACTCATGGCGCAAATTCTGTACAGACATTGAGACCACCATGCAGGCTAATAGGGTAAGGAAGGTTCTCTCCAACAACTCAACCATAACCTTGGGATCCCTACGTAAGCCTGACAACTCTCTCACCAACTCACCGGAGGAGGCGGAACGGGTCCTGGTGCAAACACACTTCCCGGACTGCGTGATATCGCACCCAGTAAGTTGGGAAGAGGAGGAGACCACTCCGTCGGAGGACGAGTGGCAGCAGACACATGAGGTAATCAGCCCGCAGCGCACGCAATGGGCCATAAACAGTTTTGACTCCTTCAAATCTCCAGGAATGGACGGGATCTTCCCTGCGCTACTTAAGTGGGGCGGGAGGCATCTCACTTTGAAGCTGACCACCATTCTGCGCGCCTGTCTGGCTCACAGGTACGTGCCGAAGCGGTGGAGAGAGGTCAAAGT
Source organism: Cydia splendana (assembly GCF_910591565.1). Classification (NCBI taxonomy): domain Eukaryota; kingdom Metazoa; phylum Arthropoda; class Insecta; order Lepidoptera; family Tortricidae; genus Cydia; species Cydia splendana. The sequence continues at coordinate 18,352,931 of NC_085974.1, forward strand.
CATCTTCATACCGAAACCAGGTAAAAGCGATTACTCAGATCCCAAATCCTTCAGGCCCATCAGCCTGACCTCATTCATGCTTAAAACCTTGGAGAGGTTGTGCGATAGGCATCTGAGGGAGAGAGTGCTGAGTAACGTGCCCCTGCATCCCAACCAACATGCCTACAGCCCTGGCAAGTCTACAGAATCGGCACTTCATGCAGTGGTAAGCAAAATTGAGGTAGCGATTAAAAACAGGTCCATGTGCTTAGGAACCTTTATAGACATAGAAGGAGCCTTCGACAGGACTAGGTTCAGCAGCATTGCAGCAGCACTGGTAAGACATGGTGCGAATGCAGTCATGACCAAATGGATAAACAACATGTTGAGCCAGAGGGTCATAAGACTTGGGACAGGCGAGACACAGCAGGCAGTAGTGGCAAAGGGATGCCCCCAAGGGGGAGTTCTATCGCCACTTCTATGGAACCTAGTGGTGAACGACCTCATAACAACATTAAACAACAATCACTATTACACAATCGGCTATGCTGACGACATAGTGATACTAACAAGCGGCAACCACTCAGGTACGGTATGCGATGTTACCCGCTCTGCACTAGCCATCGTGGAGCGCTGGTGCGTTAACAACGAACTCACAGTCAATCCCCGCAAGACGGAGCTGGTAATGTTCACCAACAAACGCAACTTGGGAAACTACCACCTTCCCAAACTGTTCAATACAGAACTCCAACTATCGGCAGAGGTAAAGTATCTAGGGGTAATACTTGACAACAAACTGAATTGGAGTAATCACCTAAATGGCAAAATTGATAAAGCTACAGTCGCGTTCTGGCAATGTCGTAGAATGGTGGGTAGAACCTGGGGATTAACTCCTAGGCTAACTCTATGGCTTTACCAGGCAGTGATAAGACCAATAATAAGCTACGGCGCGATAGTATGGTGGCCACGCACCAAACTATCCACTGTTGAGGCTAGACTACAACGACTCCAGAGGTTGGCCTGTATGGCGACAACGGGCTGCATGAGGACAACACCAACCGCGGCCCTGGAAGCCTTACTGGGCCTGCCGCCGCTGCACCTCTTCATACAACAAGAAGCGCTGGCTGCGGCGGTACGTCTCAAAAAATCTAATCTCTGGAGACCGCCTAGGGTGCCACACACCGAAATCCTCTACGAGGCCATAGGTAAGGAACCGCTTATAGAAGCGGTGACTGACAGGATACCCAAGCAGTTCGTCTTCGACAAAAAATACAAAATACAATTACACGAAGAACCCCATGAAGGACTCAACCCAAGGGAGCTGAGAATCTTCACGGACGGATCAAAAACAAGGTCAGGCACTGGCGCTGGGGTTTTCTCAGAGGACCTAAACATACACATCTCGACACCACTTGGTGCCCATAACACAGTCTTCCAGGCGGAATGTATGGGCATTATAATGGCAGCACACGCAATCGTCTCAAGGGAAGCAATGGACTACCCCATCCGCATACTCTCTGATAGTCGGTCAGTACTACAAGCTCTACAAAGTTATACTTTCACTTCAGGGCTAATTTACGAATGTCACAAAGCTCTGTCAGAGGTATGTACCACCAATGGCATAACTCTGCAGTGGATCAAAGGACACAGCAACTCACGAGGTAACGATGCAGCCGACATCCTGGCGAGAGGAGGCTCGGAACTGAAGGTGGCAGGACCTGAGCCAATCCTACCTCTGCCATATGCCTGGCTCCGGAACACGCTGCGACACAGCACCAAGGTAAAACACCAGCAATATTGGTCTAACCTAGGCACATGCAGGCAGGCGAAGGAAGCCCTCCCGACACTCAACCCCAATCTGTCGCGGAGGCTTCGACAGCTGAAGAGACCACAGCTCCGGCTTTTAGCTGGGGCAATAACTGGACACGCCTCATTTAACAAACACCTATTAACCCTACGTGTTACAGATAGCCCCCTCTGCAGAGCATGCATGGAGGCAGAGGAGACAGCCGCCCACGTCATTCTCGAATGCCCAGGGGTGGCAAAATACCGGGCACAACACCTCGGCTCACCGGGGTCTCTCCCAGAAGTCGTCGGCAACATAAAGGGTCTGCTAGGCTTCTTGGTGGAGTTGGGTTGGCAGGAATAGTGCCGCCATCCCATCACGCAAAATAGGCGCAATAATAGACGTCGAGTTGCGGAAAACAAGCCCGCGATAACCTATAACCTATAACCTAGGCCAAAAACTAAACGGGTATACCGGAATAACCCCTTATGGGTATTTATACAGGTTAAATTTCGTGACGGTTCGTCTAGAACCAGCTGATTGTAAGCTCTAGAAAGGTCTAATTTGGAAAACTCCACCCCGCCATGCAATTTAGAAAACAAATCTTCTATTCGGGGTAACGGATAATTGTCAATAAATAAAATGTTGTTTAAGTTTACCGAGTAATCACCGCAGATTCGAATATTTCCATCCGAACGCAACACGGGCACAATTGGCGTAGCTATATCGGAATGTTCGACTTTCTTCAAAATGCCTAAATCTAGTAGCCTCTGCAATTCAGTTTCAACTTTAGGTTTTAACGCTAAAGGTACCGTCCGAGGCTTACAAAACTTAAACACGACATCTTTTTTAATTTTTAAATGAATTTTATAGGGAGTAAATGTGCCAAGTTCCCCCGAAAATACCTCCGAGTACTTTTCGTGCAATTTTTTTAACATCGGATCCCCTTTTATACTATGACAATTAAGGTTACACAAATGTAGGTCAAATTTGCTAATAAAATCGCGTCCTAGCAATGGCAATTGCGATATATGCGAATCGATCGTGGCAATAATAAAAAATTTAATCTCAATTATACGATTATCAAACTTAACCGGTAATAAGATATAACCCACAGGTATGATTTTATTGCCATCGTAACAATTGAGCCTTACGTTACACTTGCATAAGGCATAATTTACTTTAAATGTTTTTGAGTAAACATCGGCGGGTAAGACGGACACTGCGCTACCGGTGTCAACTTCGCACAAAATCGACTTGTTATCAATCAACACAGATTGCATCATAGGTTTCCCGTTAACCGAACGGATAGGAAAAAAATCATAAATACCTTCGCAGATATCGTCAGTATCCTCGGCTAAGAAATTTGTGGTCTTAATTTTAGATTTACACACTCGGCTCAGATGGCCTTTCTTTCCGCACTTTTTACACGAATACTGAGTAAATATATAATATATATATTCTATTCTATTATATTCTAAATTTACACTGTTCTTTGGAATGTCCGTGATATCCACATGCACTACACTTTATTTTTTCTTATCGCCTTCCGCGTCGGGGCGCAGCGCGAACACATCTGCAGATGCGCCGGCGCTGACCGTACTGTTGTTGCCATGCACCGCCAGCCGCGCACAGCGCACGCTTTGCGCCAGTTGCAGGCTTTATTGAAGTCAACAAAGTTGGGTCTTCGGAAAAGAGTTTTTCTTTCTCCTTCCTGTTTTCTAGTCCAAGCACAAAACGGTCTCTTAGCGCGGAGTCGAGTTCCGTAGTGAACGAACAATATTGCGCCAGACTGCGCACACGCGCCGCCCAGTCGTTTAATTCCTCTCCGGGACGCTGTTCCGCTTTGTAGAATAAATATCGCTCGGCGAAAACACATCGCTTAGCTTCAAAATGTCCGTCTAATTTCGCAATGAGGTCATTATAGCTGATCGAATCTAGGTCAGCTGGAGACACTAGGTCCTTTGCGATGCGAAAAGTGTCCTCCACCAGGGCAGAAAGTAGTACCGCTCGGTGTGTAGCACCAGATTTATCCGTCTCCTCCGTAAATTTGTTCGCCAAACAAAACTGAGCAAAACGACTTTTAAATATGGCCCACTCCTGCGTGCGGTGGTCGAACGTCGGGCTGTTACCTAACACCAGATTCATTGCTAACATCTTCTCACTTGTGTATAACTGACTTTTATCATAAAAACTTCACTTTTTATACGCGTATGTTCTTTTTTCGTCGCCACTGAGATGTTTCAGGATAGGTTTCAGAATAAAACACAGGAATAGCAGTATAGCGTGTACGGTCGGTTACAGACTGACTTGCTTAACTAGTTTTAAAACTACCCTTTATTATAAACACTACAACATTATTATATTTCCGTCACTTGCATTCAATTAAAATAAAAATAATTTTCCATGTTTGGGCTCCTCCAGATACGAAACCATTGAATTCTTTTTTGTAACATATACCTCAAGTAATACCCAATATCCTCATATCTAACTCCAAGAAATTAATTTCGAAAATATTTAGTTTTAGTATTTTTTAAATTTTTTTTTATTATTACGAATTGTGATCTATCAATCTATCAATGAAACGGCCTCCTAGCCTAGTCGATTAGTGACCCTGCCTATGAAGCAGGAGGTAGGTAAGCAGGTTCGAATCCTGGTAAGGGCATTTATTTGTGCACAAATAAATGCCCTTACCAGGGCTTGTATATATGTGTATATGGGCATTTATTTGTGTGGTGATGATGATGAACACACAAATAAATGCCCTTACCAGGATTCGAACCTGGGACCTCCTGCTTCATAGGCAGGGTCACTATCAACTAGGCTAGGAGGCCGTTTCATTGATAGATTGATAGATCACAATTTGTAATAATAAAAAAATAAAAATAAAATACTAAAACTATATATTATCGAAATTAATTTCTTGGGGTTGGATATGAGGATATTGGGTATTACTTGAGGTATATTTTACAAAAAATAATTCAACGGTTTCGTATCTGGAGGAGCCCAAACTTGGTATGTTTTGAAAATTATTTTTATTTTAATTGAATGCAATTGACGGAAATATAATAATGTGATATATTTTTAGAACTGGCTCAAAATGCCCTTTCATTTAATACCACACACGATAGGTTTCTGAACATTTTTTTTTATTTTCCATACAAAAAAAGATGACGTCATAACTTCTTTCCGTTTGTTTTTTTTTTGGTGCTACGGGCTACGGGTCAAATTAATTCAAATGGCCTAAAGATTAATCGTGCCGATTTTCATACCTTTAACACCATTTGCAGCTGATTTTGATCAACCGCTAGTACAGTTTGCAATATTTTTTGAAAATGTAATTATGCTGATTATTAAAATATCTATATATATTTGCTATTTTTCGTTTTATTCAAGCTGTGTTTCCCTTGGGATTACCTTATTCATTATAATAATATGTATTAGGTGGGGTCAACTGGGGTGAATAGGGATGGCTGGGGTGAACAGGGACAAAATTTAAAACGAGATTTGCTTGACAATTTCTTAAAAAAATACTTACACATATTGTATCATTCAATTAAAAATAATAATATGTTTTGTATGATACATACAATTTGTGTGGGTATTTTTTAGGGTTCCGTACCCAAAGGGTAAAAACGGGAACCTATTCCGTTTATCTGTCTGTCACCAGATGGCGTTAATATTAATATTTAACAAGTTAACACATATCAGTGAAATAATAAGGATCAAAGTCAAATGGCGTTCTAACAGTTTTAATCTTCTGTTGAAAGCTGGCAGTAAATTTACAGTGGCTACATAATTTACTTTGAAAATCCGCCTCTATACACTCTATTCGCTTTGCTCATATATATGAATATGACCCAGGGTCATTTTTGCAGTTTTGAATTTAAAACCTTTGATTGCTTATGTTATGTTAATACTATAAAATATTTTGGCGCATGGGAGCTGTTAGGTGGGACTAAGTCTTTCATAATTTCTTTTGACTAGTAACATATTAAATAGCAGTAGGTATAAATAAATGAATGTCTCTAGTGTATTTTATTTTATCATCAGCGCCGAGGAAAGACTACGCAAGGACAGAGAGACAAAGGCGCGCTTCAAACGCGAAAGACAGGAGGTTCAAGACAAGTTCCTTGCAGACGAGGCGCGCCGCCTGCACGAGCTTAATACCCAGCGCCAGTGGGAGATGATGAACCGGTGAGTTGTCCCATCACACGTGAGTTACCCGACCCCAACGTGAGTGACCTGACCCAGAACAGGTGACAATGGAGCTTTAAACATGAACAACAGGTTGCTTGCGAATGAAGCGCGCCGCTTGCATGAGTTCAACACGCAGTGGGTGATGTTGAACCAGTTAATGACCCAGCATCAGTGAGTACCGGAAGAAAGTTAGTGTACTATCACACATGGATGGTTCTTATGAGTGAGTTATATTTCACCGGCGAGTGACTGAAAACGCTAGTGACCCATTACACGCGAACGACCCTTATAAATGAGATACGTGGGTCATACTGAAAGTTTCTGGATTCTGATAAATGAGACGACTTATTTTTTCTAAGTGGCCAGTTCCAGGAATTTTTAGTATGCCCTAAGTATCTGTCACCAGTTAGTGACCCGTTGTCATTCTACAAATACAGTTCCTTATAGGGATAAGTTCGCCTTTGTACTTCCATTACTGTAATTTATTTTTGTAAACCTGTGTTGTGTACAATAAAGTGATTACTACTACTACTACTACAGTTAGCAGCAGAAGTTAATAGACGGCGAGGTGTTCAAAATTACCTTTGACACGCTCTAAATCTCTTAACAATAAAGTCGCGTCAAGATACTACTAGCTTGTAGCTACTAGCTAAGTTGCTCATATGTTTATTCTAATTATTTTGAACACCAGTCCCACTTAGCAACTTCTGCTGCTGACTGTACAAAATAGATACAGAATTTGTTTTAAAACTTAAAAAAAAATATATGCCAGTAATTTATATTTATTTTCAAGGTTCAAGAACCAAGAGCTGTACGAAGACTTCCAGGAGAAACTGCGTCAAGAGAAAGAGCGCAAGATAAAAGAGTTCAGAGAGGAGACGCTCAGGCTTTGGGTGAGTCACATAACTCACATACAATGTCTGCCTTATGTTGTACACTCAGCAGCAGAAGTTGCTAAGCGGGCGAGGTGTTCATAATTATCTTGACACGCTCTTATTCTCTTAACAATTAAGTCGCGTATTTAAGAGGGGGCCTACGCAAAATTGTAGTTTTAATATACAGAATGTAATTTTTTTTGCCATGAAAAAAGTACCTAATATAATGTATGGGCAGGATAAACAGAGCTGCTCTCCAAATATTTTGATGCAGGTGACAATAAAATGACATTGAATTCCAGAAAGAGCGAGATGAGCGCGACGCGCGCGAGCGTGATGAAACCCGCTACTTCTACGGCGAGCTGGCCGAGAGGAAACTACGCGACGCGGACAACAGGCTGTTCGCGCACGCGCAGGAGCTGCTGGCCGAGGCGCGGCGCCACAACAGGCCCGACTACGCGCTGCGCAAGGCTCTCGATGTACGTACCCAGCCTAGAAGGCTTGAGTCTAGCTACAGTTCTCTCGCTACCTCTACAGCGAGCTGGCTGAGAGGAAACTACGCGACGCGGACAGCAGGCTGGCACGGCGCCATCACATCGATGTAAGTATAATTGGGGCATTTGATGTATGATTTTAGGGCATTAGAGATGTGCGAAGACGAAGATGCGTTGCGAGGGATTTGTTTGTTAAGAACCACACCAGTGTATCACATAATGTACTGCGCCGTACGGCGCCAACTATATTAGCTGTCAAATTCTATGCACGAATTTGTCTTAGACTTTATATACACGTCTAGTACAGTCGCCATTCGATATATTGGAGCGGCCAAGGTGCTCACAAATATCTGAACACGCCTCTATTGTCAAGGCGTTAGAGTGCGCGTTCAGATATTATGAACACCTTGGCCGCTCCGATGTATCAGATGGCGACTGTACACTCAATCAGCCTTTGATCTTACTAGTATACAAGACAAGACAGCACAGTGAAAATCGTAGGTTAAGGTATATTCGTATATTTATCAGCAAAGAAACCACAATGATATACAATGATCTCATTTTTTTTTTCTCCATTTTATGGACAATTTATGAGTAAGTGCTTAGGTATGTAGGTGTGTATTAACATGAAATATATTGCCCTGAATAGTTTAGGTTAGCGTAGCGTGAACTAATATATAGCCGTGGACGAAGTCGCATCTGCGAGGGCCTTTTCTTTCGATGTATATTCCCAAGAAAAAAGGGTTTGAGTCCGCGAGGCCCCTTTAAGTGCGAATCCGTGGGCGTGGGCCCCCTTCCCCCTCGCCTAGCTACGCTCTGTTTAGGTTCTTGTCGCTTACTCTTCTCGGTTGTGGAAAATTCGAATCAATGCGAAGCAGGAATAAGCAGTTTTCATTATCTGCAAAAAGTAAACAGACCCATTTGTTACAATAAATAATAATAATAATAATTTCAGCCTAATATATTCGTCCCACTGCAGGGCACAGCCCTCCTCTCATGCGCGAGAGGGCTTGGGCTAGAGTCCCCACGCTAGCCCAATACAGATTGGGGACTTCACATACACCTTTGAATTTCTTCGCAGATACAGGTTTTCTCACAATAGGTAGAGTCAGTCCAAGAAATGTCTGCAGCGGATTTGATAGCCCACGCAGAGTGCACGTGTTATTTTAAACGTCAAACTTCTATGAAATTATGACGTATAAATGACACTTGCACTGCGTGGGCTATCAAATCCGCTGCAGACTTTTCTTGGTCCAACTCTACATTTCTTCTATGTGATTCTTTTTTGAATTTTTAATGAACACTTGTAGCCCATTTGGACCACGAAAATAACTTTTACAGTATTACATATGGTCACTATGGTGCTATAGTTTATTACTTTCCGTGCCACCGTAAAACGTTGTACAATAATATACACGTACGAATATGTAATTGGCAACTCGTGTCGATTCGTGTAGCCGCGGAGATCGAACGCGGCAACCATTCGCTGTTATACCACAGAATAACTAATAGTACTACCGTACAGAAAATTCACTCCTTCACAAAAGTCATATTTAGGTATAAAATTATACCTATACTCGCCGCCTGCAACAAAATTGAAACTTATAACCGCGCACGAACCGTGAATCTTCTTTGGGCGAGCGCCATGTGACACGACTATCGTGCGAGCGGTTACATATCAGAATACCGAAAATCGATTTACCTAATGTTGAATCACCTATGCTCGTTTCACCTATTTTTTTAAATACCTAATGATCAATTAACCTAAGCTCATAACACCTAATGAACGAATTACCTATTGCACGTTTCACCTACAATTGGTTTACCTAAGCTCAAAATACCTATGCTCGAATTATCTAAAGTTGAAACACCTAATACTCGAAATACCTAAAGCTAATATACCTAATACACGAAACACCTAATGTTGATATACCTAATGCACGAAATACCGAAACTCGGTATACCTAATGATCGAATTGCCTAAAGTTAACATACCTACTGCACGAATTACCTAAAGTCGGTATACCTAATGATCGAATTACCTAAAGTTAACATACCTAATGAACGAAATACCTAAATTCGATACACCTAATGCACGAAATACCTGAAGTCGATGCACTTAATGAACGAAATATGTACCTAAAATCAAAAGTATAATTATTGTTTAGTAGAACATTATTAGGACATGGTATACATTTTTTAGCCAAATCATTCAATTGGCTTACTATTTTTTATTATAATATAAGGTCTAGTCATTTGCCAGAGTCGAGATAGGTGCGACGACGAGCAAAGCGAGGAGGAGCGTGTTAGGTTAACTGCGACCAAACAGTGCCAAAACCGACTTTTATTTCATCGTCATGATGTTAACTTACAAAAATCAAGTTTTGATAAGATAAGATAAGATAACTAATTTTGTATTAGACTTACGAAATCATTCTACTACCTAAAAAGTAGCGTTTCAAAAAGTGTATTCTTAAGTTGTTATCCAAACAAACAGTTTCTACTGTAAGGTTGGGAAATCATACGATTTATTAGGTGGAGTTGGTTGCCACTTGGATCATTCCGCAAAATGATATTAATTTTGTACTAGGTATATAGACTTTAGGTATTCCGTGCATTAGGCATATCGACATTAGGTAATTCGTTCAGGAAGTATATCAACTTTAGGTATTTCGTGCGATAGGTTTAACAGTTTTAGGTATTTCGTCCATTAGGTAAATCAAGTTTAGGTACATCGATTATTAGGTATATCAGATTTAGGTGTATCGTCCATTAGGTATATCAGCTATAGGTGATTCGTTCATTAGGTATCATAGCTTTAGGTGAAACGTGCAGTAGGTAAAACGTGCATTAGGTATATCGTGCATTAGGTGTTTCGTCCATTAGGTTATTTGAGCTTAGGTATTATAAACTTAGGTCAGTCAATGTTTAGGTAAAATGATCGATAGGTCATTTAAAAATAGGTGAATCAAGCATAGGTGATTCAACATTAGGTAAATCAATTTTCGGTATTCTGATATGTAACCGTGCGAGCCGAGCGGCCTGCACTGCCATACGCGTGCCCTGCCCGGGAGGTGCGCCAGCCAAATGTACCTAAACTGCGTAATAGTGACACCCCCCTGGTTATACGCAGCTGTTATTATTAGTCAAAAACCGGTTGACAAATACATAGTTGGGGAACTTATTACCGATATGTATGTGGGCAGTGACAGCGGGAACAACTTAAGCCCAGTAATTATGATGGGTTGTTTCGCCCGCTCCACGAAGAGCTTGATAGATCTCTTGTAGCGCTCCGAGCGCGGCAACCATTCGCCGCTATACGCTGCTGTCATTAAATCGTGACTCTAAAACCAAAGAAACAGGGAACTAACTTGACAGACTGATCATTGATAAACTACAAACAGGTAATAGGTATGTATGATAGTTTCCATAAAAAAAATGCAAGCTTACCTCGTATGTAAGCTGAGTGCCAAGCCAAGCCGGGGTGAATACTTCCAGGTTGAGGGCCATGAAGTAAGCCACCGTGAACATGTAGGACTCCACTGTTGCAGGCTTTAAGGTAAAGTAGATGTTAGCGAGCACATAGTAGTATAAAGGTTATTTGACAGCCGGAATTTACAAAAACTTAATCGTGTTTGAATGGAAATATATACATAACATTAATTGTTTTATATTAAAAAGAACTTTTCTTCAAATTCAAAAGTCTCAATACCACATTCGTCTTCTAAAACCTTCGATCAACACCGCTCCGACACGTCGGAAGGGAGAAGCCCAAGCGATATCAAACAACAAATCGCACTTCTCACTCACTACATACGAAATCCAATCTGTAATGACGACACAAAAAATACATGGAAAATGGCACACGTCAAAGACAAATCTTGCACACTTCGATCTCTTTTTGTGTACGGATGAGTCACAACACGCACCGTGCTAGTTGTGTGAATGCCCAGTTCGGCATGTGCTTCGCCAGAGGGGAAATAGGTAGTGCAATTGCCGACTCCCTTCCCGGTGTTGCTCGAAGTCTAAAAGAAATGTCTTAGGCTCCCCATTCACACTCCTACATTGCAGTCCGGCTCGCAGGACTGCGGAGTAGGATATAGCTCACACACCTTCTACATTGTAGTTCGCCTTGCAGGACTACCTAGGGAGCAAGAAATAGCTCACACACTGAAAATGTTACGTGCAATTAAAAAAAAAAGAAAACAGCTCTTTCTTGTTATTAGATAAAAATAAAAAAGAGTGTGGGAGAAGAAACTGCTAAAAATTCGCCAGAGAGCGTCATATTTCTTAAGTACCTATTGATAATAATACTAATAATTGTTGCAATGCCTATTCCTCTATTGTTTGTTGGAGTGATTGGGTGATTTTTGGTCCCACAAACAGCGGTTTTCTTTATAAATTTTGAAAAAATTGCGCGTACTGTTTGTCATACGTCACACGGCAGTCCGCTACGCAGGACGTCAACCCACAAACAATCCTGCACAGGACCCAAGAGCCATCCTACTTGGGTGTTGCAGGACGGCATGTAGTCCGCGACCCCTTACACAGTCCTACATAATGAGGCGGACTACAATGTAATAGGAGTGTGAATGGGGGGCTTAAGTTATAAATCAATTTGAAAATAAATCACCAGAAGCAATGTTAACATCGAGGCGCAGATTATGGCGGAGCCGATTCCGAACTGAACGAACATAGCCCCGCCGATCACGTCCTGAAACTGCTCAACGTACCTGAAACAAGGGGCAAGTGCCTAACGAAACGGCCGTTCTCCGAGAAAAGGGCTACGGTATTTTTGTACTCGTATAACTACACGCGACAAGATTTATAAAAGGGTTGTAGTTGACAAAAACAATCGCAGTCATATTATTTGGAAATATATTTTGGCGCGATTGTGATACTTATATAAATATATAGACCAAAGGTATTTAGGTACATTTCGTGTCTTGAGTCCCTTGCTGCACTCAATAGTCTAACCTAACAGAATCTTTCGCTCAGGGCTCAAAATTAGCATTCAAAGCAAAAGTTATCTGTTTTTTAGTTGCACAAATAACCACTTATGTCTATTTTAAATGTATTTAGAATAGACAATCATTAATCAATCCTTAAAATATTACTAAACCTTATAAAACAAAGTCCCCCGCCGCGTCTGTCTGTTTGTGTGTTTGTTCGCGATAAACTCAAGAACTACAGAACGGATTTTCATGCGGTTTTCTCTTATCAATAGAGTGATTCTTGAGGAAGGTTTAGGTGTATAATTTGTTAACCCGTGCGAATCCGGGGCCGGACGCTAGTCTATGATAAAAATATACACCTGACTTACTCTATAAGCAATCCGTAGTGATGAAGAATTTTACGCAACTTCTGCTGCTGTTTTAGGTCCCGCATTTTTTCGCTGCCATCGTCAGACTTATCTACTTGCAAATTTTCCAAATCATGTTGAAGCACCTTAACTTGGGCTATCGCTAATGCCATGTAACCAGCTATCAAAGTATCATTATTCACGTTGTACATCATATGATTGTACATACCATATGATTCATATATATAAATCAAGGTAAAATATTGATTTCTAGTTTCGTCAGAAAGAAAATAATACTTGCATATCGGCAGTTCCAAAGTGTTTCCAAAAATCCAATATCCGAATACAGGAAAAAGCACTTGAGCGAAATATGTGAAATTGCATAGAAGAGTAAAAGTGTTCAAGTATGTTTTATAATAATGGTGGTACTTTCTAACAATCTCTCTGCCAGTGGCATCGCTTCCTTTAAATTCGTCACAATCGAGCATATCAAATATGGCTGAAATTTTTTCCCTCTTAAAAATTATCATGCACGCTTTGAATGCAATTGCGATTTCCGTGAAGAAGAAAATTATTTCTCGAATAAGTGAGTCGATTCTGAGCGGCGTGTAAAAGAGGTTTATTGTCAAAAGGGCTTCGTAAGCGACTAAGGTGATGAGTAGATAGGTAAAAGAGAAGTATTTGTAATATTTGTTAGGTATTTTCCCGGGCCATAATCCGAAGATTGTCCAGAAAAATCGATTTTGAGTAAAACTGTCCGATTGCTTGGTCGACATAGTGTGGAATACGGAAGTTGTTTGCTTCTGAAGGGTTTACTCGAAGTAGGTGTATTAAGTACAGTACTATTGTAATTAAGTGTACCTAATGTAAAGGTGCTTCCAAATTGTAATGTTTCTTTAGAATGTGGTCTGCGTTTTTACATACGCAGGGCCAGGGTGTTCATAATATCTGAACACGCACTCTAACGCCTTGACTATAGAGACGTGTTCAGATATTTGTGAGCGTCTTGACCGCTCCGATGTATGTATCCGATGGCGCCTGTACCTATATTTAATAATAAACTGAAATTGAAATTGAAATCTTTATTGTCATATTGTGAGTTACAATGATTTTAAAATTATGATCATCACAATCAACCGCGATGCGGAGTATAATGTTAGTACTAAACCTAATCTTACGAACTAATCTAAATACTTAGTTTATACAAATGTCATGCCATTACATGTGATACGAATAAAAGACGGACTGACTGATATCACAGCTGATATGACTACGGTGATATACAATATTAAAATGAAGTTTAGTGTTAAGAATATAATACTTTTATGAATCGAAATTTATTACATGTTAATGTTTCTACAGCTTCTAAGTTTATTCATATCTTGCTTGTTTTCTCTTTCTTCTTGAAATCCATCTGAAAGCAGCTCCAAACTATAGTTTGTCAACTTTTTCTTCCTGTGGTATATCATTTAAATTGTATCGCCAGTTCTCTTCTTTTGAACTTGGCTTGAGACGCTGCCGCGTGTCTAGATATATATCGTGGCCAGATAATAGAATTCGAACATTTCGAACATTTAATGAATTGCCAATTTAAATTGACGAGTTTATGACAGGAAGATTCCCAAGGCCCAGCCATACCACTTAAAAAACCAAATCTTGCTAGTGAAAATTGAAATTATCGGTAAAAATAACAGACTTGAAAATTGAACGAAACAAAAAATATGCAGTAAATTGAAAATTATTTACTTTGTGAATTTCATATCTATACCTAGGACCGTGTTGACTTTTTCATGATGTGGTTAAATTAAAGCCTCACCAGTAATACAGTCAGCAGCAGAAATTGCTAAGCGGGCGAGGTGTTCAAAATTACCTTGACGCTCTCTTATTCTCTTAACAATAAACTAAAGTCGCGTCAACATCATTTTGAACATCTCGCCCGCTGAGCAACTATTGCTGCTGATTGTACATGATTATTGTCAAGATAATGTCATTCTCATTCCAATGGCGAGACAGTATGAAAAAAATTAAGACTTAAGTGGGCCATTTTATTTAAAGTTGTCCCCCTACACTTTTTTTTTCAAAATTGAGATTTTTTATGTTATTTCTACTCAGAATCACGAGCTATTTCTATCCTAATAGGAGAAAAAAAGTGTCCCAAGGTTTTTTCCCCATTCCGTTACCATTTTTTCATAGACTTTGTATGGCGGATTCGGAATGGAAAGATCGAAAAATGTATGGAAATCTTGGGACACTTTTTTTTCTCCTATTAGGATCAAAAGAGCTCATGATTCTGAGTAGAAATAACATAAAAAATCCCAATTTTGAAAAAAAAGTGTAGGGGACAACTTTAAATAAAATGGCCCAAGTATGAAGTATGAAGTAGGTAGAGTATGAAAAAATTCCAATGAAATTCCGCTACATGACGCGTGATCAATATAATTATGTATATCTTGGTCAGGCTTTAAAATAGAATCATTGGCACATGAAATGTCTAAGATCTGACCAGAATTAATAAAGGTACATTGGTTGAAGTTACGCGTTTCATTCACTTCCTATAAAAAAGGTTTCTGGTAAAGGACACTTTTTAAGTGTGAACAAACTTTTTCTTGCAACAACATGTAATTTGATCGAAAGTGTTAATTTGATAGCTTTTTTAAATGGCATAATTGGTAAAAAACTACTAATTTTGCTACCAGACATTTCCTTAATTATAGGTATGGTGCAGCTTAGTAATTGTTTTAATTTCTTCGTGTAATTTGTAATTTCTTTGTACAGGTGTTAAGGAAAACCCCTTTTTCTTTATTAATAAGTAATGGAGTGCCTTTATTAACCCCATATAATTACCAACGACATTATTTCGCTTTTCACATAAAATTGTTTATCTTACGAACTTATTTTACCTACCTAATATAAATATTCTCGTTTTGACGATACCGTTAATGGAGTCTCCTAGTAAGTATATATACCTACCTGTGATTATACGTCGATCGATAGATTTTTCTGGTAGTATATATATTAACCTTTAGAACGCCATCCGTCATACCCAAACATGCCAATATATATGGCATTTATAAGCTAGCAAATATAAACCGTACTGGAAACGTTGAAGGTTGCGTTAACAACGTACGCCATTTACTTATAACTCTTAGAAGCGTTATTGGCGCCACGGGCGCGACTTAATTAAGCTGCGTACGGATTGCGCGTACATTGGCACGCGTAGTCGGTTACGCGTGTCCTGGAACACCATGTCCGTACTTGCAGCTACGCGTACCGTACACTCTAGCGAGCCGCCATAGTCGGTTTTTGGTACAATGTATGCGTGGACTGCGTATCCCGACTACGCGTAACCACAGGAACGCACTGTCCGTACGCAGCTTTACGACGCCTTCAAGGCTTCTTGGCGTTCAAAGGGTACAAGTTTCCGCAATGTCTGTGAAGCTCTTATTGTACCTAATTGTGCCTCGTGTGAGTCGTATCGCTGTATGACTTGTACCTACCTAACTCAGAGGGCCTACCGCGAACATCGGACAACGAAATTTCGACAATTTCTTCATCTGTCTCGCAATAACTCGAATATGCAAGAGAAATAGAGAGGCAAAACAAAAAATAGATTTTCGTTGTTCGTGGTAGGCCCTCAGTGAAAGCAAAAAGAATAGATAGTATAGAGGGGTCCTGTCATTGTAAATTTTGTAGTCACTGTAAATTTACTGCCATCTATCGACACACGACTAAAACTCAAAATGAAAACGTATAGAGTTATCAAAACATGTATGTATATATATGGATAAATGATTTTATTATTTTTATATCATTTTGATCCATGTTCATTCACTGATATCTATGTGTTAAAATTGTTAAATATGAAACGGTGTCGTCACGCCATCTAGCCGAGGATAGGCTAAAGGTGTGTGCGCCATCTATTCGAGAATGACTTTTGCTTCAATTCCGAGGCACGTTTTTTCCTTAGACTTTATTCGTCTTATACGAAGTTACATATGTCTTTGGTGAAAGTAATGGGTACCTACTTACTATGCATCTCTTCCCACAGCGCTACTGTTCGCTGTACCGCCTGCATCCGATGCCGGAGTTGCCGAAAACGCTACAGTCGCACTTCCCCGGCTACGGGCCTAAGGTAACACTAACGCCGCGTCTTACGTAAGCGAACAACTCGCGAACGCGACGCGGCGCGGCGCGGCGCGCCTAAGGCGTTCGCGTTCGCAACGAGATCGCCCACGTAGGACACTTCTATAGGTATCAAAGGATTCATTCAACCCGCGCCGGAAAGCTTCGCTTCTCGTTCGAGTGTTGTTTGCCTACGTAGTATGATGCGTTACACAGTATATAGGTACCCATGTAAGGTAGTACGTACGTAGTACCAAAGAGAATAGAGTGTATAGAGGCGGATTGACAAAGTAAATTATGTAGCCAATGTAAATTTATGCCATCTTTCGACAGAAGATTAAAAATGTTAGAACGCCATTTGACTTTGATCCTGTTTCTTTCACTGATAATATGTGTTAACTTATTAAATATTAATATTAACGCCATCTACTCCTCACGATTTTAGTTTAATATTGTAACATATAATATACCGGTGTAAAGATTTACCACTAAGTATACAAAGTTATTAAGACCTGTGTTTTCTATCAAAAAACGCCCACATCCCATATCGACGGGATACATTCATTGATAAATTCGCCATGCACTTTTACGGCTGATGGTACATACAAGTTTTCTTTGCATATTTGCAATGAGTGTAAATCAAGTATTTCTATAGGATTGCTGCTTAGCAGACCCGGGGTATAAGCCCGAGCCTCCACCGCAGCCCGAACCTGAAGAGAAGGAGGCTCCGCCCCAGGCAGTTGGGGACCACAACAATGTTGGCAAGAGAAGCGGCTTGCAGCCCGTTCTGAACGGTGACAAGGTGAAGTTTTTTGTAGGATAATTATCAAAATGCTTAGGTGACACAATAGCGCGTTCTTGGTCCGGTCAGCACAATTATCTCTTTCTTGCTCTCACTTTGTAAGTCTTATAACTGCATGTTTAACGGACATATGGCGGACCACCTTCCACACGATCTAACAGGCGTCGGACCGGACCAAGGTGAGGGCCAGTACGCCTGTCTGTTACAGCTTTAAGATCAGGGGCGTATTTTGAAATTTGGCACCCCGGGCCAATACGTTTCGCCGCCCCAGAAGTCAAGGAAGAAAAATAAAATGCAATCCGGGGGTTGGCGCCCCGGGCCATGGCCCGGATGGCCCTAGGGTAAATACGCCCCTGTTTAAGATGACAGGATAACCTGCTGCATTCGTTTTTGGGTTTGAATTTAGGCGATCGCGTAGGGGCATATAGGTATGGTTACTATACTTACTATACATCAAATTAAGACAAAGACAGCAGGTTACATCGATGATCAGATGATAGTGTTGTCTTTAGTCCAGCTCTTGCCAGCCGCCTTGCGAAGGTCATCACTCCATCTTGTTTTGCGCAGGCGGCGCCGTCTGCGTCAGCGTCTGCTGTCGAGGAGACAGTAGCGGACTATAAGAGAGTCGGGCGTGCCAACGGTCTGCAGAGGACACCTGCTGAGGTAACTGCTTGCAAATGGGGGCCTAGCCAAATGACAATCGTTGTCAGAGAAACGAAACGCTATCTGTCTCTCTCGAATATGGAAGCGTAGTAGAGAGCCCCCTGATGTCTTAACCCTTAACTGTTAACCTTTTGAATGCCATCTGTCAAACGCATGAACGTCATGCACACGCCAATATCTCTGGCAAAAGCTAGCAAGTATAAACCGTAATGTAAACGTCGAATACCAAAATGAAGAGTATTATGGCTATTCATTCATTCATTCATTTATTCCTTTATAAAACATAGTTTTACATGTCAATTACAGTATTTCATATTTACAACTATTTACATCGATATTACATAACATAACACATCATTTATATATTTAATATTAAGTACAATTTACATTTTCAATTTATGTTACATTTTCAAATTATAAATGTTGGCACATAAAGTTAAATTGTGGTGTGAACCAGTTTAAGAGTGCACGCCGTTGAAAAATTCGTCAACAGAGTAGTACGCTTCAGACATAAGTTTAGCCTTAAGTTTATTCACGAAACCTTTATTACTAGTGGCACTTTTAATGTCTAAGGTTATGTGGTTATATATCTTAGGACCTATTGAGTGGAGACACTTTTTAGACTTGGCTAGACGAGTACTCGGTGGACGCAGTTCGCCTCGTCGCCTAGTGTTATAGTTGTGCGAGTCGCCGCGCGTTGGGAATTGTTCAAGGTTACCTCTCACATACTTGGCTACGTCGAGAATATACAAGCTCGGGAGGGTGAGGATTTTGGCATCCTTGAACAATTCACGAGCGGGGTGATCCCAGGAGACGCCACGCATGCAACGAACTGCCCGCTTTTGGAGTCTGAATATTCGGTCACGGTTGGCTGAAGTTGCCCACAGTTCTATGCCGTAGGTTAGTAAGGCGTGGAAGTAGCCAAAATAGGCTTTCCTCACGTT
Source organism: Cydia splendana (assembly GCF_910591565.1). NCBI lineage: Eukaryota > Metazoa > Arthropoda > Insecta > Lepidoptera > Tortricidae > Cydia > Cydia splendana. Next base: position 18,372,098 of record NC_085974.1, read on the forward strand.
CGTAGGATGTAGACTAGGGCGCAGTCTGCTGAGCGCGAAACAGGCAGAAGACAAACGGTCGCAGAGTGAGTCAGTATGGGGATTCCATGTTAATCCAGAATCTATTATGAGACCTAGGTATTTTACTTCGTCCACCTGGGGAACAAGTTCGTTATTGCAATAAATATTTAGGTTGTGTTCTTTTTTCCCACGTAAGCAAAACTGTACGATATTTGTTTTTTCTACGTTCAGTATCATTCCATTCACTGAGAACCATGATGCGACGTCATTCATTACCTTGGCAAGTTTAGATCTAAGTTCCTGTTGATTTAAGGCTGAGACGATCACACAACCGTCATCGGCGAACATGACAAATTCTGCATCATCGGTGGCGGTTGTGAAATCGTTCATAAGTATTAAGAACAGGTTGTTGCCCATAACGGAGCCTTGAGGTACGGCACAGTCACCGAGTTCCAACAGGTCAGATCTAGCTCCGTGGACAGAAGTTAGTTGCCTGCGACCATCTAAAAAGGAAGCGATTATATTTAGGTAATTTCCCCTAACGCCGTAGTGATCTAACTTAGCCAGAATCAGAGGATGGGCGACCAGCTCGAAAGCGCGCGACAGGTCGCAGAATATGGCGGCCACCTGTCGCCCGGCGTCGAGATGGCCGGTCACTCTGGTTACCACGTCCCGCGCGGCATCAATCGTCGACCTGCCTGGTTGGTAGGCGTATTGTTGCCTATTTATTAAATTATTTAAGTTAAAGTGAGACATTAGTTTGTCACATAAAAGGTTTTCAAAAACTTTAGAAAACAGAGGTATAAGAGATATAGGCCTGTAATTTTTTAATCTATTTAATTCACCTTTACCTTTGTAGATCGGTTGTACTTTAATATCTTTTAAGTTGCTAGGATAAGTGCCTGTTTCGATACATCTATTAAATAAATTACAAAGTATACTAATAACAAATTTAGGTATTAGGTCAAGTGAGCGCGTGGACATATCATTTATGTCTTTAGAGTCCTTACGCTTAATTTTTTGTAACGTTTTTTCTACAAGTTGCATATCAAACGGTTCAATTTTAATTAGGTCAGTGTACTTGTTTACATACTTACTCAGATAGTGTAATGCAGCTGGTATATTCGCGCGGGCTCCCGTGTTCTTGTTTGCGTCGACGTAGAACCGGTTTAGCGCCGCGGCGGTGGCGGCGGCGCGGGACTCAGCTGACTGGCCGGCTGATTCGTTTATCAGTATATCGAGCGCATCATTTTTTGCCTTACCTCTGCCCGATTCAGATGCAATCACCCGCCATGATGTTTGGCAGATATTAGTGCTTTTTGATATTATATTATTGATATATTGTCTACGAGTGGCACATAGTTCGGCTACATACATACTCTCAAGCGCTAGTAAATCATAACAAGGTTGTACAGGTGTCGTACAACTTGCCGCAGATGTTTTTGCTATACGTAGCTGATTGCGCGCACTCTTTACTATCTCTCCTGTAATGATATGCTCATCACTCCCGGACACCTCGGGAAAAATGGCCAATTGCAATTTTTTTAAGCTGATCTCAATAAAAAAAATATTTGTTTCATTTTCGAAAGATTTCTTTAATTAACTTTTTTTTTTATCTTGTAAAAAAACTATGGCCAACTAACCCGGTCTTACCCTTTATTTATTGATTTACCCCCTTATTCATAAACGCGCTACAAACCTCAATTAGCTAATAACCGTTTGTCCTTATCTGTCATTTTGACTTATTTGTAAGAAAGGGATAAAACATAATTTAACTAAATCAGGCCTGTAAAGTTTCATGGGTTATTTGTTTTCAGATTGACCTATTCAAGCTCCCCCCGATCTCCGTGGTCCCCTGCCAAACGCCGAACTGCACTTGCCCGTTGAAGAAATAAATAAAACAAACGTATACAAAATATTAATTTATTATAGAGTTGTCATGTCTAGAGAGCTATGGCACCGCTGCTGTGACTAGACACGTGGTGGTCCTGTTACTATTACATTAGTAGGGTTTTCGGCATTCGGTAACACCAAAGTGTTTAATATAAACCTTATTACAATGCTTTAAGGCCTATAGTTGGACAATTAGGTGTCGTTTGTAAACACTTTTATAAGTTACAAACACATATTAGAATCTCGAAACCACAGATACTGAAAAAAGAAATACAGGCATGCCGTGTTACAATTTCTGCACGATAATTTCAAAATCACGATACCCAATTAAAAATATGAAAATAGATTGTTTTTTTGCTTTGTGGTACAGTTTTGTATACAATTACGTAAACTAATTTTTATATTTCTAAATAAACTTTACGTTTATTGGTATGTTAGTAAAAGTTGTCGATGTAATTTATATTAGTGTCGTGCTACCGAAGTACACCTACTATTTGTTCGTTGCGTCCATACAAGACTAAATTAAACTAGCTTACTAAAATAAATCTTTGGTCATATTGAGTGTAGTTTCTTTACGCTGCGTCAAATATCGAGGGATTTCGAGTTCGCATTGGGATTTGAACTTTATCTGGTTGGAATAAGGTCGCTTTTAATTTAACGATGCATTTAAAACAATATTATTGCTGGTATTAAATTGACCTATGTTAAATACTTGTGTCACTGCAAAATAAACATTATCTCTTTATGATAAGGTTGTCTTCTTTAATGTGAACTCTAGTTCCCTCAAATACGCCAATACTGTAACAGGTTTGTGCCATTGAAAAGATTAAGGCAAATGCACATTAACAGTTGAACATATCTTGTACAGTCAACAGCAGAAGTCCACTTTCGAGAACATTTCATTCGCAAATGCGGTACTATTATCATTATTATCAATCATGAACTTGTAAACCTATTTATTTTCAAGACACGTGGTAACTTCCGTTCCTGACTGTACACACACAAACAGTAAACATTCTCTAGAAAGTCTGGTGGCTTGTGAGCAAAATTTGAATGTTTAAATATTAATTTAAATTGATGTGAGTATTCACTAGATTTTCTAGTAAGGTTTTACAAATGTAGTATATGTGCAATTTGCCTTATGTGAGATTTCTAGGTACACAGCTTTCGTAATACTTTCGTTGGCTTTGGCTTACAAAATATTGTCTATAGTTAGAAAAATAAATTATTATTAGCGAACAACTAACTATATCTAGATCATAGTTCATTTCAAATAGACCTGCACAAAAGGTCATTGACACCAATTCAAAATACACAACTGTTTTACAGATCATAAGGGAAGTAGTACAGTCAACAGAAATACATTAATTGCTCGAAATATTTACTTTTTCTTTGTTTAACTACATATGACTACATATGATGTTGACTGTATCCATAAACTAATAAAAAAGTCAATTATCGTTTATGCAAATCTGTTTAAATCTATACATACAGGCCAATTCGAATGTGCACTGACATCAAACCGGTATTAGAATGATATTACAATCATATAAATTTTTAATTCAATTCAAAATATCTGTTAGCTGTCATTTGCGTGGGCGTCTCGCTCGCACTTATCCTTGTGCGGACAAGTTTGAACGATCTGAACGCGCGAATGACAGCTAACTGATATGATTCCCATATCATTCTAATATCGGTTGGATGTCAGTACCATCGGCCACACTGTTAACTGACAATTCGTCAACCTTATTACAAAAGGCATAAGGTCCACCGGTGGACAGTTAAGATCTTGCTGTTTGTACACGTTCGAGTGGCCCGATAGCTTTTAACTCGTTCCATCGACGACACGATTATCTAACCAAAACTAAACCTTATTCACTTGAGTTAAGGTCTTCTATCAATCAGTTAAATGTGTCATATCATTATGTTCGTTAATAACAATTCACTCCGACCTGCAAATAACGCCACTATGTCGTTCGTAATAAAGCTCTAGATCGTTCGGTCGAGTCAGTCGCTAACTTAACTAACTTATCCTAACTTGTACTTTCGTGCGTCCGAAACCTAATACGTATATGGCAAGTGCTATTTTAATGAATACAGGGAGATATTTGGTCATTGACATCTCATTTTATTACTTAAGTGTTTTGATAATAAATATAATTCTAAAGAAAGTTCATAATTAATAACACAAGCGTCTCTGGATAGATATGCCTTTTATGTGAGAGAGAGACGAGTATATTTATGATGATAGAGATACAAGAGGTCAATGACAAAATGTATTCCTGTAAAATGGACTTTTAGACTGGTATGTCAGTAAATATTGAACTTTAAGTGCATCGAGCAAGGCTGCTTTTGCAACAACGTGCAATGCAATACCAGTCTATATTGTGTTGTAATAATCTTAGCACATTAAATTTTGTAAAAAATGTCAATACATAATAAAATATTATGTCAACCACAAGTGTTTAATATTTGAATCAAAAATAGTGTTTGTAAAGAATTGTTCTAAAATCTATAGTCATAGACATAAAATATCATAGCGAAATTTAAAATGACATTATGTCATCGTCATTTTTTAACGCTTTGATAATTTCGAAACTAACTGTACTAAGGCAAGTTAGGACGACAAGGTTTCCGATACTAAATATTACATACAATCCACTCTCATACATACATACAAAAAAAACAAATAGGCGGAGAGGCAACAACCGAAACATGGAACGATCTCCAACGCTTATCTAATTTTAAACATAAATTAAGTAACACAAATACAACTAATTCAATTTGGCACTATTCTAATACTTACGTCTATTTCTGGCCAATCATATGGAAATGCATTGGGATTAATTTATAAATAAAATGCAATATTAGAACCTTGAAATGCTGACATACCATCGTCAACACTGTTAAATGTCAGTTCGTTAACCATATTGTAAAGAGTTGTAAAGATATTGTAAGATTCCGCCACCGCATGCTCCTGTTGAAGCACCTCGTTATAGAGAGAAACATGTTGAGTAATCTTTGACTTAAAGACCCCCAATAATTAGTGTTACAAAATCGCACTTTTTTACAAAATCGAGTCGTCTCTTTTTATTTTCCTTTTTTTTTTAATGAACTTTTCATTAAATCCTTGTGAAACTAAAGTAGGACAAGTACAGGTAACTTTCATATCATTAGACAAAATATTAAACAGTAAATCCGTGATAGGTACAATATGTCAGCATTTAAGATTCCGCACCAGTCATACATCATAAAAGATCAAAATAAATTAATTCTACCATTCATGAAATCATCTAAAAAGTTCGCCAGCCTACAAAATAATAAACCAACATATTTGGTTAACCAAGTCTAAATTAGAAGTGGAACCTTCAAAAGACATTATTGCTTACTGGCGACCTGTTTAGATAATCTCATGATGCGAACATAGTGCTAGATTTCGCTAAGTCTGCCCACGAAGCTATGACAAGTATGACGCTGCCGTACATTGTCACTGCAAAGTAAGTACAGACTTAGAGTAAACTCTAGACCAGAACGTTCGCTGGAACCGTGTCATGTCACGCTCGTGTGACGCTCGATGTGACGTCACGTGTGTGACTTGAGGTGACGTCATCAGGGCACGTCGCGGGAGGCGTCCATGGCGTGGTTGAGGCAGCGGCTCACGAGGCCCAACTTGTCCAGGTAGGCCGACGCACCGCCGCGGGGTGTACTGTGACATAAACAAATGAATATTACAAGAAAAAAATATACGAAACCGGCCAAGTGCGAGTCGGACTCGCGCACGAAGAGTTCCGTATCATTACGCAAAAACGGCCAAAAAATCACGTTTGTTGTATGGGAGCCCCACTTAAATATATATTGCATTCTGTTTTTAGTATTTGATGTTATAGCGGCAGCAAAAATACATCATCTGTGAAAATTTCAACTGTCTAGCTATCACGGTTCATGAGATACAGCCTGGTAACAGACAGACGGACAGTGGAGTCTTAGTAATAGGGTCACGTTTTTACTCTTTGGGTACGGAACCCTAAAAATCGACCTTGTCCCACCGAGAGAATAAAATTATTTAACTAAGAGACATATACATATAAGAGGAATCATTTTGTACAATTTGTGCATTTTGGTAGTTGCACAAGTTTACCTACCTTAGCCCGAAGGAGTCATCATGCTGTGAGTTGGAACTGTAGGACCGGCGGATGAGGTCACCCACTAGAAAAACACGAAATGATAAGCACATCCTCATGCCTGTTTTTGAAAGGTAGAAACACAACTTTGCACCTAACAAACTTCGACTTGGTTTAGGTAAAGACAAAATCTGTTATAGATACATATGCATGTCAATATTGTTAAAAATTTAGATTTAGGTCTCTGGTTGACGCTACATTATTTTAGGAAACAGCAACATTCCACGCCACGAACTATTAGAATCTGTATGGCGTCAACCGGCCTAGAGAGCCATGTTAGGCTGGCTCTGGGTCTACACTACAACCTACTCTACGCTAGACGAGCCGAGCACGCGCGGAGCACCTACGGTAGACCCGGCCTTATACCGACTAAGTTATAAGGGAGTTTAACTTACGCTGTGGTGTAGCGGGGGAGTGCAGCGTCCGGTCGTGGTCGAGCACGCGCCGGGCTAGGGTGTCGCGGGCCCGAGTGCGAGGCCGAGAGGCCGGCGTGCCGTCCGTGGGCTTCGGGGACGACCTATACATAACATAGATGGGTTCAGATTCAGACTGAGGCTTACAATTGGAGACTAACAAATCACAACGGCGCTTTTAAAATTGTCTGTAACGTCAATGTGGCTAATTCCGTCATAGGGACTATTCCGTCCACGAGCGTAAGCGTATATTTCTTTGATTTTCAACCGTAGGAAAAAAAACCTTTTGCTTTTGATTGCTGAAATTAAAAGCGATCGCTGCTTTGTCGACGAAATTATCAATGTTGTTCGAGAAAAACGCTAGTGGACGGAATAGACCCTACGACGGAATTAGCCACATTGACCTTATACATATTAAAATTGTCGATGTGATTTGAGATTTTATTGCGACATGCGAAAAAAACTTGTCATGCGTTGAGCGTTTATATAGGTATATCACTCTGGCGCCGCCTACGAAGTCCTCATGTTTGATAATCCTTAGGCGTGCGGTTTCATAATGTGCCTTCGAAAACCGCTCAGTATCCCCTTTGGGGGATGGCAGCAACGGTAGACTCACGGTGTGTTGTCGGTGCGTGGCCGCAGGATGGCGGCGGCGGACAGCGCGCGGAGCTGCGCGCGCCGCCGCACGAGGAAACCCATGCGCAGCACCACGATCACGCAAGTAGCCACGCATCTGAAAATACATAATTAATTGGGAAATTTGCGATTTTATCTCGCCTCTTTTAAGTTTGTAAGGGTCTGAGTACTAGAAATGTTTCACCCAATAACACATTTTTATGACCAAGATGGCGATGACTCGTAAAGCGGTTAAGAAAGATGTATCATAAACCCCAGCCGCCGTTCCGTTGGTGGATTGAAGAAAAGTAGCGACCAAAGTACTAAGATAATAAATATTATATCATTTCCTTTCGATTCAGAATTAAAATTCCAACTAAAGTTAGACCAAGAAAAGTCTTCAGCGACTTTGATAGCCCACGTAATGCAAGTGTTATTTTAAACGTCAAACTTCTATGAAATTATGACGTTTAAAATAACACTTTCACTGCGTGGGCTATCCAAGTCGCTGCAGACTTTTCTTGGTCTAACTCTGACAAACAACCAACTGTAGGTGCCACTTACTTGAATCTCTTCTTGCCAGTGCTCTGTTCGGGCGCACGGGTTAAGCGCAGACTGCGTTCCAGTTCGTTGTAGCCAGCCACCACTCGCTGTAGGTACCGTTTCTGCCACACCAGGGCCTTGCGGCAGCTCTCCAGCTTCAGGCAGCGGTTGTGGAGGTAGCGGATCTGGTGACAAGTAGATTGATTATGTTAACAACCAAGGACATTAAAAAAGAACCGTCTAAGCTAACTCTGCACCAACCTTGACGGGCTTGACGTAGCAAAGTGCGGAGGTGCAACTAAATGTTCATAGGAAATGCTCCCACACTTTGTCACTGCCAAATCTGTGCTGAGTTATCTTGGTCCGACTCTAATGAACATTGCGTCTTCCCCTTAAGTCTGTGTTTCGGAATGGAGGCGCTTTATTTAAGGTTCTCAAGGAGAACAAAAGGCACATGGTTTGTCGTAAAAGATTATGACTAGAAAATTAGGAACATTAAAAACTTATATATATTATAGGCTTTTGACGATTAAAAACTACAGATGTATCTTAGTACCGTAGAACGGGGTGACTTTTGAAAATTTGGGGTTACTTTGATAGATTTAAAACGGCCATAGAATTACCATTATTCATTATTTACTGAAAATGTTCCTGTAACTAGTTAGATTACTATATATTCATATTCACCTACTGTAAAAAAATCTCGCATAAAAATATATTATGGCTTAAAAACTAGAATTTTAAAGTCGCCCCTGCATTTGAAAGTCACCCTGTTCTACCGTACTAGCGACCCGCCCCGGCTTAGCACGGGTTAACAAATTATACACCCAAACCTTCCTCAAGAATCATTCTATTGATAGGTGAAAACCGCATGAAAATCTGTCCAGTAGTTTTTGAGTTTATCGCAAACATACAAACAGACAGACGCGGCGGGGGATTTTGTTTTATTTATATGGTGTAGTGATGAAACAATGTAATGTTTAAAATTGTCTAATTTTAATGAATTTCCAAATCCGTGTCTCTTTCGTCCATTATATAATGGCACTAAATCAACCTATTTGCAAGAACGTCTGTAATTTAAATTTTTGTTTGAATGAAAAATTAAAAATAGAATGTCGTTTTGACAAACGTTTATTTATATGTCACGGTCACCGATGTGACTGATTTTATACGTTTTTATTTATTTATATTTACATTTTATTAGCAAAAGTGCATAAAACCGTAAAGATGAACGAATAGCAGGAATGGAGATGGATCCTACCTCTATAACCGAGTCGAACAAGCTCCCCACTATGGTGTAAGTATATATCACACAAACATTAACACCGAATGTCTCTCGGAAAAACCTTACGATGGTGGTAATATTTAATACACCTTCGAAGTATATAAAATGGTCAAGTTATATAGATATAAGGCAGATTTATACCAAAAAATCCACGGAGCAACAATATTCATTGTAGCTTTTAGAAAAAAATTAAGAAATATTGGTTTTGTCAAAGGCGCCTGGCTCTAAAACACATGCTATTAATTCTCAAAATGATAAAGATTGGAAACATATATTGTACATATATTTGTTTCCATCAGCGCGAAACGGCTGGAAAGGTTTCAAATGTTTTGGCATATTGGTAGCTGGGACTCGGTGAAATCCGTTCTCCGTCTTCGGCTTAAGTTAAGCAAAAAGGGCAGTTACGAATTAATAGCTCCAAGATGGAACCGCGGGTAATTGTTTTGTCCCCAATAGCAAAGACATATGTAACTTCGTCTAAGACGAATAAAGTCTAAGGAAAAAACGTGCCTCGGAATTCAAGTGAAAGTCATTCTCGAATAGATGGCGCACACACCTTTAGCCTATCCTCGGCTAGATGGCGTGACGACACCGTATCATATTTAACAATTTTAACACATAGATATCAGTGAATGAACATGGATCAAAATGATATAAAAATAATAAAATCATTTATCCATATATATACATTTTTTGATAACTTTATACGTTTTCATTTTGAGTTTTAGTCGTGTGTCGATAGATGGCAGTAAATTTACAGTGACTACAAAATTTACAATGACAGGACCCCTCTATACTATCTATTCTTTTTGCCAATAGGCTACTTTCCTACTAGTCAAGTCAGCTTCTTTTTTTAGAACTGTCAAAAAGATTTGCTAATATGTAATTTATATGAAAACTCGTTTCGGTTAACTCGCCTGCTTTTTATATTTCTATCCGATTTATTAAATAGAAATTGTGTTTTAAAATAACTGCTATATATGTTTTTCTAATAATTAGCTGGTGCTTTATTTCGTACATGGTGTGAAATAGTTTATTTTCAGTACAGGAAACTTCCCAATTACCTTAAACGCAGCTCACGTTATGCCAGAATACAAGCTAGTTTGATCTATTGCTTGTATTTTCAGATTTATCGTCTCAAATATGAATCCAATTAGAAATACCGGTAGCTTTGTCGTTCTATTCAGGATTTTCACTTGGAATTGTCCGACATTAATTGGATTATAGTTCATGTCATTTCAAATCTAACCTTTAATAACATGATAATACGAGTCAAGGCACACGTCTTCGTGAATGACACGATCTATACAGAACATAGAACTGATAGAACATAGGTATGTCTCAATGGATTGTTGATGTTGATAATATTAGTGTTCCGCAGTATGTGCGGCGACCACCCCTCGTTCACCAAGACTGAGCTGAACGCCAAAGAGCCGGCTGATGAGAAGGAGCAACCCATCCCGCTCTCGTTCGCCAAGCTCTCTACCACGGTAACCCGTTTAAGATATTAGCGTTTCTATTCGTAGCAAATATATATATAGTCCTTCTCGCCGTGTCCGACGATGGCGACTCCTCCAAATATTTTTAATTAGGAACATGGAACGCTCTAATATGACTTGCGAAGCCAAACTTGGTTTTGAAAATGCGATTGCATGGTGCGCAATGAAGCTGGCCGGCTGAGTTGAAGGTGTAGGTATACGAGGGCTTCGGTCGCGTCTTCGGTCGCAGCAAATGCATACTAGTAAACGTAAAAAGATGCTGGACTCTAACCTAAGGGCCACGGAACGCACGCTTCGCCGACCGCTATACATTTTGTTCTGACCAATGTATTACGGCCGGCGTCAGCGTCGGGCTTGCACGCGTGCGTTCCGTGGCCTCGGGTAAGCCTTTTCCTTGTCGAGCTAATTTGCTGGACTCTTTTTCACATCCAAGTAAGGCATATATATGTTTTCCGCTTTGGGAAATATTTTCTTCTCTTTTAAATTAGGCAGTTCACGGCTTAATAACACTTTTATGTTTGTATTTGCAGTCAGCTCGCTCCCTGCGAACCTCGCCTCGCCACGGACGCAAGTCCGGACACGCGTTGGACGTAACGCGCCGCGTTTCTCGCGAAAGACTGATCGACCCTCAAGGCCACAGCGGCGCTCTCGTGACAGGTATACTATTTAAATAATACATCTTCCTGATCTCACTTCAGTAGTTATCTGTCTTGCTGAGTGCTAGGAGAGTTTGGATGAGCTGTTCTTGAGTCAACTGAACTAGCCGCGCTTGATTCAGTCTCTGTGGCTTTGCCGCAATGCTCAAAAAAGCTCCGGCCCCGGCAAATAGGCACGTCCAGTGAAAAAGTGTAGTATTTCTTCTTTGCTCGCGTATTAGAAGAGAGAGATTGTCACAGCTCCTGGATAACTATCTCCTAGCAAATTAGAACTTAATATATGTTACCTATGTACACGTCATTAAGAAATGTAGTCTAATCACAAAGTGGACAAAAGCACAATCGCCTGGGCAAGACAACATCTCTCGTTTATATCTTGTTTCGTCTAAGTAGTTTGGTTTAGAAGTTGCATACGCAATAGTAAAGCATGTTTATTTTGCAGCGGCCCTGGGCACCTTCCGCTGGCCGCCGTACCTGCTGACGGTGTGGGTGATAGTGCTGGTGCTGACACACGCGCTGCATTGCCTCGTCAGCTGCCTCGGGCGCGTGATGCCTCGCCTCCGGTATATTCATTACTTTACTAGCACACACATAGCTTCGATTAGGTTTGCAGCGGCCCTGGGCACCTTCCGCTGGCCTCCGTACCTGCTGACGGTGTGGGTGATAGTGCTGGTGCTGACACACGCGCTGCATTGCCTCGTCAGCTGCCTCGGGCGCGTGATGCCTCGCCTCCGGTATATTCATTACTTTACTAGCACACACATAGCTTCGATTAGGTTTGCAGCGGCCCTGGGCACCTTCCGCTGGCCGCCGTACCTGCTGACGGTGTGGGTGATAGTGCTGGTGCTGACACACGCGCTGCATTGCTTCATCAGCTGCCTCGGGCGCGTGATGCCTCGCCTCCGGTATATTCATTACTTTAGTAGCACACACATAGCTTCGATTAGGTTTGCAGCGGCCCTGGGCACCTTCCGCTGGCCTCCGTACCTGCTGACGGTGTGGGTGATAGTGCTGGTGCTGACACACGCGCTGCATTGCCTCGTCAGCTGCATCGGGCGCGTGATGCCTCGCCTCCGGTATATTCATTACTTTACTAGCACACACATAGCTTCGATTAGGTTTGCAGCGGCCCTGGGCACCTTCCGCTGGCCGCCGTACCTGCTGACGGTGTGGGTGATAGTGCTGGTGCTGACACACGCGCTGCATTGCCTCGTCAGCTGCCTCGAGAGCGTGATGCCTCGCCTCCGGTATATTCATTACTTTACTAGCACACACACAGCTTCGATTAGGTTTGCAGCGGCCCTGGGCACCTTCCGCTGGCCGCCGTACCTGCTGACGGTGTGGGTGATAGTGCTGGTGCTGACACACGCACTGCATTGCCTCGTCAGCTGCCTCGAGCGCGTGATGCCTCGCCTCCGGTATATTCATTACTTTACTAGCACACACATAGCTTCGATTAGGTTTGCAGCGGCCCTGGGCACCTTCCGCTGGCCGCCGTACCTGCTGACGGTGTGGGTGATAGTGCTGGTGCTGACACACGCGCTGCATTGCTTCATCAGCTGCCTCGGGCGCGTGATGCCTCGCCTCCGGTATATTCATTACTTTAGTAGCACACACATAGCTTCGATTAGGTTTGCAGCGGCCCTGGGCACCTTCCGCTGGCCTCCGTACCTGCTGACGGTGTGGGTGATAGTGCTGGTGCTGACACACGCGCTGCATTGCCTCGTCAGCTGCATCGGGCGCGTGATGCCTCGCCTCCGGTATATTCATTACTTTACTAGCACACACATAGCTTCGATTAGGTTTGCAGCGGCCCTGGGCACCTTCCGCTGGCCGCCGTACCTGCTGACGGTGTGGGTGATAGTGCTGGTGCTGACACACGCGCTGCATTGCCTCGTCAGCTGCCTCGAGAGCGTGATGCCTCGCCTCCGGTATATTCATTACTTTACTAGCACACACACAGCTTCGATTAGGTTTGCAGCGGCCCTGGGCACCTTCCGCTGGCCGCCGTACCTGCTGACGGTGTGGGTGATAGTGCTGGTGCTGACACACGCACTGCATTGCCTCGTCAGCTGCCTCGAGCGCGTGATGCCTCGCCTCCGGTATATTCATTACTTTACTAGCACACACACAGCTTCGATTAGGTTTGCAGCGGCCCTGGGCACCTTCCGCTGGCCTCCGTACCTGCTGACGGTGTGGGTGATAGTGCTGGTGCTGACACACGCGCTGCATTGCCTCGTCAGCTGCCTCGAGCGCGTGATGCCTCGCCTCCGGTATATTCATTACTTTACTAGCACACACACAGCTTCGATTAGGTTTGCAGCGGCCCTGGGCACCTTCCGCTGGCCTCCGTACCTGCTGACGGTGTGGGTGATAGTGCTGGTGCTGACAGACGCGCTGCATTGCCTCGTCAGCTGCCTCGAGCGCGTGATGCCTCGCCTCCGGTATATTCATTACTTTACTAGCACACACACAGCTTCGATTAGGTTTGCAGCGGCCCTGGGCACCTTCCGCTGGCCTCCGTACCTGCTGACGGTGTGGGTGATAGTGCTGGTGCTGACACACGCGCTGCATTGCCTCGTCAGCTGCCTCGAGCGCGTGATGCCTCGCCTCCGGTATATTCATTACTTTACTAGCACACACACAGCTTCGATTAGGTTTGCAGCGGCCCTGGGCACCTTCCGCTGGCCTCCGTACCTGCTGACGGTGTGGGTGATAGTGCTGGTGCTGACACACGCGCTGCATTGCCTCGTCAGCTGCCTCGAGCGCGTGATGCCTCGCCTCAGGTATATTCATTACTTTACTAACGTAATCCTAGCTTTGATTGCTGCCATTTTAATTATTTGGTAACTCCAGCAATGTTTTGTGAATTGTCGTGTAACGATATGTTGTTGAGTGCTTTATCGGGATAGAACCGCTGTTTGTCTGCCTCTATGTTTACAGATGTAGGTAGTGCATAATTGTCTTCCTTCGTATTTTCTCTTTTTTGAGGTTGCATCAGAGAGTACTCTATTTTAGAGTCATAAATCGTGCGACCATGTACCTATTCTGCTTTTGCGTTATAAAAATGAAACATGGTGCAGACATAGGGCCTTACTACGCACTTTACGTCTTAATTTGATACCTTTAGACCTTTTTATCATATTTCCAGAAACCTATGCGAGTACCTCCGCTCATGCACCGAGCACCAATGGCACTCGAGCGCCACCAACCGCCTCTGCCCGGCCGCGCTCGCCGCGCTCACCGCAGCGCTCTACGCGCTCTACTGCAGCCTCTACGTGTTGTACGCGGTCGCCCTGTGGTCCGTGGAGCCGCTGACGGACGAGAAGGACGGTTCGGTGGAGACCAAGGTCACGGATTACGATGAGAACGATGTTTAGCTTGAAATAGCTCTTATTGAGCCGGAATAAAAGCTTCAAAAGATTTGTTTTGTTTCACTTAGAAAGTATTTGACCAACCAGGAATAGATTATTCTAAGATTAGGTTAGGTTTAACCTATTTGGTCTGTTAGCGTGCAATAAAAAAACTACAAGACGTGGGCAAAGGTATAAATATAAAGGTAAATAATAAACACGCCTTTCGATTCCTGTTCGCATTAGGGGCTATTCATAAATTACGTCATTTCAAATTAGGGGGGGGGGGGTCTGGACATCGGATGATGGTAGCATTACGTAGGAGGAAACGGGGTCATTCGAAGCATGATTTAAGGGGGGGGGGTCAAAAATCGTCAATAAACGATGACGTAATTTATGGACAGCCCCTTAGCGTAATGCAAAGCAAAGATAATAAGTAATTAATTATTATTAAAAAAATAGCCTATGTACGTCCCACTGCTGGGCACAGGCCTCAAGCATGAGAGGGTTTGGGCTATAGTCTCCACGCTGGCCCAATGCAGGTTGGGGACTTCATATACATATTTATATATAATTAATTATTACATATTTTTCATGATATAGGAGGCGAACAAGCAGAGGAATCGCCTAATGTATGACCATTAACACCTGCAACACCATAGGGGTTGTAAGTGCTTTGCCGGACTTTACGATGGGAGTATGCTCTTCACCATAAACAAATTAATAAGAAACAATTACATGTTGTAAGTGAATATTATACATGTTTTCATGAGTTACTGTCAATTTATGCCTCTAACACAGGTATCGAGTTTCTTGCCTAGTCTAATATTGTTGTATATCGTAACTATAACTCTTATTGAGACGGAATAAAAGCTTCAAAAGATTTGTTTTGTTTCACTTAGAAAGTATTTGACCAACCAGGAATAGATTATTCTAAGATTAGGTTAGGTTTAACCTATAACGTATTTAAAGCAAACAAAGGGAATTAAATAAAGAAAACATTTATTTGAACAATAAATAATATTAAGTAACTAAAAATAAAAGCAACAGGAACCAACTTCGGCAATCAATATTTTATTTTATTGTTAAAGGTCACTCATTTTTGAACGAAATCTAAGCTTCCTTACTTTTCCAACGGATTTACGTACAATAACTACGTAAAATAATAAAATAGCCTAACAATAAAAACAAACTAAATTATTCGGGCCTCTCACTAGGGGGGACGAACATCAGAAACAAACTATGTCTTTTGCTACTATAACCATTGTATAACAACAAATACTAAAAACAACATAAAATAAATATTTAAGTGGGGCTCCCATACAACAAACGTGTTTTTTTTGCTGTTTTTTGCGTAATGGCACGGAACCCTTCGTGCGCGAGTCTAACTCGCACTTGGCCGGTTTTTTATGTTTTAATTAGTCGTTTTTTGGCTGGAAAATTTAAAAATTTGGGACACTGGAATGGGAGTTCTAACAGACAATCTTAAAACGTAAAAAGTTGATAATACATACAAGACATAGGTACCTAAAAACATTGTAATACAGTCAGTAGCAAAAGTTGCTAAGCGAGCGAGGTGTTCAAAACGATCTTGACGCGACGTTATTGTTAAGAGAATAAGAGCGAGTCAAGGGCATTTTGAACACCTCGCCCGCTTAGCGACTCATCTATGCTACCAAAGAGAATTTAAAATATAGAGTTACTGTCATGGTAAATTATGAAGCTACAGTACATTTACTGTCATCTTTCGACAGAAGATCAAACCTGTTAGAACGCCATTTGAATTTGATCATTATTCTTTCACTGATATGTGTTAACTTGTTAAATGTTAATATTTACGCCATCTACTCGAGAGTAGGCCAAAGGTATGGTGCAATCTTTTCGAGCGATGGCGCCATAACCTTTGGCCTACTGTCGAGTAGATGGCGTTAATTGCAATATTTAACAAGTTAACAGATATCAGTGAAAGAATAAGGATAAAGTCAAATGGCGTTCTAACAATTTTAATCTTCTGTCGAAAGATGGCAGTAAATTAACAGTGGCTTCATAATTTACTTTGACAATCCGCCTCTATACACTCTTTGATGCTACTGAGCAAAACAGCATGCTAAAACATTCCCATGTATAGTTATGTAACAGTTTGCTGTAGACATCAGCACGCAACTCGTATCCCCAAGCGTACCATCCAACTCGCGGCTACGTCTTCAACTCTCTAGGAGAAAGAAATAGATTGTCCTGACAACTGGATCAGTAAACTTTTTCCTGTTACTCGTTGCCATGGTTACGTTACCCACGTTCTCCTGGGTCACTCTTAAAATCCTGGTTTTATGCTATTTAAAATCTCAAAACATGTTTTGTGGTTTCCATAATGTGTTACCTACATACTAAGCATGTAAGTAGAACGTGTTGCAACATGTTTTCTAACAAACTGTGCTATTATTATCCCCTGGCTAATGGGACAGAATAACAACAAGAAATAATTGAACCACCTGGGCGCCATTCATTTATTACGTAAGACGATTTTTGCCAGTTCTTGACCCCCTCCCGCCTCTTAGAAAGGGACAGCATGATCCCTGAATCGCTGTCAATCTTCGGTTTTGTAGGAAGTGTCCTTTCTGTACGGTAGTACTATTATTTATTCTGTGTCCCCAGGCACAACACCTGCCTGGAGAGAGTACTCTCTATTATGCCTCTCTACGTTCCTAGAGATGCAATGGAATAGTACTTACAGCTTGGTCTTTTTCTTCGGTGCCCTTGTTGGTGGTCCGCAGCTCGGCCTGCAGCGCGTCCACCCGCGACGACAACTCTTGTCTCGCGTCGCGCAGGGCGGACAGTTCTGGACTCGTCACTAACACTCGGAGATTGGTTATTTCGCGGGCTAACTCCGTTTTGTGAGACTCGATCTCCGTCTGAAACAACGTATTTATTTGCATGTCAAATATTAGCTCGAGAGTATCGTTACTATCGTCCACACTGTTAAAGATAGTTTATTATTCAAGTAGACATATATACAATGCGCTTATGAACGTCAAATAAAGCTACACTGGCTCTAACCCTACACTTCTGCCTTGAGAAGGTTTAATTGGAGGAGGGTATCCCAATATGGGGCCGGCAAGAAACTCGGAGGGACACATCTTTTTAAAACATTACATCTTATAATTAACTGACAATTCGTAAAGCTTTTTGTTATTAGTTATTATATTACAAAGACATAAGGTTGACAAGGTCCACCGACTCCACCGATTCGCAGATTAACTAACGTTGAATATCTGGGAAACCGAGGTTTACTCGGAAAACATATAAAAACTCAAAAATGCGCGTTTTCCCAGAGATAAGACCTAGCTAGATCGATTGTTCGCCCCAGAAAACCCCGTTTCCGAGATCCCCTAAATATACATACAAGAATTGCTCGTTTAAAGGATAGAAAGAATAAGATGTATAAATAGCAAAGTAAAGTAAATACTGCCTTACCAAAGCATCATTGATAGGTCTCTGCTTCTGCGCTTGCGTCGCCAGTTTCTGTTCCAACTCGGCGATGGCGCCGCTCTGAATATTCAGCAGTTCCTTAGCTCGAAGTAATTCCACGCCAGCGTCATGTTTTAGTCTGTCAATGAAAATCTGAATATTTATTCTGTAAATAGGCTGGCAGAACTAATTAATTAGACTTAAATAAGACGTTATAAAAACCTGTTTAATATCAACAAACTTCGAATCACCCCACACCTAGCAAATTCAAAGATTGAATATACACGATTTGAAGATAATATCACGATATGATTTGAGCCATGGCTCACGCCAGTGAAAAAATGGCGTCGCTGCGCAGTTGCGTCGCTTAGAGTTGACTAGACGCCGACGCTCGGGAGACGCTAGTGTGAGCCTAAATCTATAGAACTTTGCGTTACGGCATGGTGTCAATCGGTGTCGTAGCTTTAATATAGTAAGGTTACCTTCTGAGCTCCGCCAGTTCTGTCCTCAACGCGTGGCACTGTTCTGTCTTGGCATCCAGCTCCTTCTGCGCGTGCGCCTTGCTGTGGTCGAGCTGGGCCTGCGTGTCGCCCGCGCGGGTGCGTTCCACTTCTAGTTTGGACTTGAGGAGGGAGATCTCGCCGCGGAGCCGTTCCGTATTCTCTTGCTGCAAAAAATATAAAAATATATTTATACTCTGTATCTTTAGGTACTTAAATAAAAATAAACCAAATACAAAACCACCTGGATTTGTCCATGAACGACCTGACTTTAACCTACATTATTTGATCATGTAATGTTTCCATCTACCTTCAACTGGCTTAAGAAGCCATTTGAGGGTAGATTTTGTTTACTCGTTTTTAAATACCTAAAGATACAGACTATAGATTTGGTATGATATACAGGTACGCACTGCTAAGCTTTTCTGACTAATCGATAGAGGGGGATATCAAGACATATCTCCCGTGTGAAAAGCGCGAGTGACTAAAAATGCCCGAGATGAGCTGTAAAATTCGTTTAATGTCAAGACAGATCTCATCTTCGGAACGTCTGATTTTTTTAAATATTTTTTTTAATACTGGTTAACAGGGTAAACTCCTTTTATGGCTTCATAAAAATTGTCGTTTTTCGAGGTTGTACTTCTATGATAAATGCGATTAGGATGTTGTCATTTTGAGATATTGCCGTTCTAATTTGTGTGATATTGAAGAAAAATACAACTTAATTGTGTTACCTCTGCCTGAAGCAGTTTGGCATTCGGCTCGTCCTGCCCCGAGGGCATGAGTTGGCGTTCGAGCGTAGCGAGGCGTGCTTTGTGCTGCATCTCACGTTGTTGTAGCTCCAGCTCGGATTGCATCGCGCTTTCTAGGCGCTTCTTTAGGATCTGGATCATATTTGAGTCTTGGTTCTGAAGAAAACTAAATAGTTAATAAAGTGGAAAACAATGAATAACCCCATGGTCTAATAAAACATGGTCTTCCATTCCCAGAGTGACACGGGCCTACGTCACAATAACATTGCCACTTTATTTCAACATACAACATGTTACATGGGTACATTATACCTATGGTTAATAAGTTAAAATATTTCTTTATGATTTTATAATTTTCATTTATATGTATTTTAGCTTAAATTTTACAATAACACGTCATTTTTAATTACTCGTTAGCAATATCTTCCGATTCACAAAAGAAATTTCAGACTTTCGGGTAATTCTGTTTATACTACTGGCAACACAGGATAGCGCTGTGCACATTTGACAATTCGGATCTAGATAACTTCATGCCCTGACCGTCATCCTTGTCGAACGCGTGTTAATTGTTATTTCCTTCTCGCTCAGTGTCAGCAGTCGCAGTGTTTTCCAAACTTTTCACGTCGTAAGCTTGGTAATTAATGTGTAACTGTGAATTAGTTTTTTAAACGTTTGTCTTGTATAGATAAATAAAGTTTAATTTAATACATTAGATTTGTTTTATTTTACTATGTTTCTACATGAATAACTTAAAATTAATGCCGTTAAAATAATTTTCACTGTTGGTTAAAATTCTCCCACATTTCAAAGTTTGAGAACCTGTAAACGTCAATTTTGAACTCCTGTTAATTTGGTAAACAGCAGTCAGAAGAATTAAATGCGTCGAGCGATTATTTAATTGCTTAGTTATTGAAAATGTTAGATTGAATGAATCCACCAAAGTCTCCGTCTCCGTCTCCAAACTAACAACTGACACTGAAAGACTGACATTTGTGTAACCCTGATAAAGTAAATATTGCTTTAAATATGGTTTTTAAGGACTTCGATAGCGCAATGAAGATCATCTGCCCAAATCGTTGCGCCATCTATTGAACCTAGACGTACGGTAAATCTCCATAAGTTTAACTAGATGTCGCTAGTAAGTAGTAGTAAGAAAGTCATACCTGTAAAGTCTCCGCGCTCTCCTTGTGTGTGAGCAGCAGCAACTGCAGGCGCCCGCAGTTGTCCTTTTCTGCCTGCAGGCGTAGTTTGGCCGCCTGCCAGTCCTGCACTAGCTTGTCACGTATTCTGAAACAATGTGTTTTATTTTGAAACCAAATGTTTTCACTAAGCAAATACCGGTGAAAGAAGTTAGCAAAAATAAATTATATTTTTTAAATAACGCTTGATCTGAAATTAAAAGAAAAACTCGGTCTCAATTTGACAGTAAAGAAAATTGCATTATACGCTATAGATTCTGTGCTCTGTGGTAACTGGGCATATAGAACTGAACTGAATTGTCAAACGGCTTTTGGCAAACTGAGTTACCGCATACGTATACGTCATCTGTCAAACTCAAAGCAGGAATTTGTCTTAGACTTTACAGGTCGTTTCACGAAAGCTGGCACGAATGGAATGAACGAAACTTTCATTATGTGAGTTACACAGGTATCGGTATACAGTCAGAGCCGCCATTTTATTGGTGAATGTCATACACACAGTTATTTTCATTCACTCATTCGTTCCATTCGTGCCAGCTCTTGTGAATTGATCTGTACACATCTAATACAATCTTTGATTTCACTCAAGCAGTTGACGTCCCAGAACCACAAAAAGAAATGGTATCACCTATAAACGAAATACAAAGGAAAAAATGAGCAAGGCCTCCAGTGCCCGGGGCTGGAATCGAACCAAAGTCCTCCGTTTACGCGACAAATGCCTGTACCGCTCGGCCACCCGGGCTCGGTGGCATGGGTCGAAATTTCCAAGTACATATATGACAATTTCCCCCATTCCGTTATTTACCTGTTGAGTTCCGTGATGAGAGCGTCCTTGTCCTTGAGCCTCGCTTCCAGGATGTTGACCTGCATGACCAGCTTGTCGTTCTCGGACTTGAGACGGTTCATGCGGTCTGAAGATGTCGAGTGGATCGAGCTCGATGATCTAAATGAGAAGTGGTCTCACCTGTTGATTTCCGTGATGAGAGCGTCCTTGTCCTTGAGCCTCGCTTCCAGGTTGTTGACCTGCATGACCAGCTTGTCGTTCTCGGACTTGAGACGGTTCATGCGGTCTGAAGATGTCGAGTGGATGGAGCTCGAGGATCTAAATGAGAAGTGGTCTCACCTGTAGAGTTCCGTGATGAGAGCGTCCTTGTCCTTGAGCCTCGCTTCCAGGTTGTTGACCTGCATGACCAGCTTGTCGTTCTCGGACTTGAGACGGTTCATGCGGTCTGAAGATGTCGAGTGGATGGAGCTCGAGGATCTAAATGAGAAGTGGTCTCACCTGTTGAGTTCCGTGATGAGTGCGTCCTTATCCTTGAGCCTCGCTTCCAGGTTGTTCACCTGCATGACCAGCTTGTCGTTCTCGGACTTGAGACGGTTCATGCGGTCTGAAGATGTCGAGTGAATGGAGCTCGATGATCTAAAAAATAGTAAAAGAAAATAAATAAATCATCAATTCGTGAGTCATTTCATAGAGTTTAAACATCTATTTAAAGTATTTTTGTAGCACAATGGATAGATTTTAAATTAATAACGAAAAAAAAGTCATCAAAAAAATTATAGATTAAACACAAGTTATGTTAATTAACTTAAATAATATTATTTTACGGCTAAGCATAGAAGAAATAATAATAACTCACTTTGAAGAATTCAAAGCGAGTCTTGGAATGTCTTCGTGTTCGTCGCTACTCCCTGATAGAATCTGAAACAAAGAAATGATTACTAAATATTTTAGATGGTTTTGGTACAAGTAAAATACGTACAACACAAGAAAATACGCCTAAAGTATGTACACATATTTACAAATAAAAAATGGGAGCTAGCTCGGCGCCGGATGGTAGGGTGACCAGAAGGCTGGTGGCATTGCCGCGCTGAATGGCAATGCCAATTCGCTGGGCAAGGAAGTACCCAGCCCTCTGGTCACCCGTAGCATCATTGAGACGCTTCGCTAGCTCCCTAGTTTTAATTTTAGTTTTAATTTTAGTTTTAATTTTAATGCTTAGTTTATTTATTTTGTTAATACTGTTTTGCTTTGTTAATACAATAATCACGATAAAATTACGATGCAAATAAAATAAATAAAAAGATTGCGACATTAAAGAAAATAGGCCTCCTTTGAACTTTTTAGCACGATCATCGCAGTGGTTCTCTTGCGAGCTTGCACCATTCAACTGTAAATGCAAGTACCATTGTATTTCACAGTCTGCTCAGTTATAAATATTCGTCTACAATTAAAATGTCTTGTGATGAATTCCGACCTGTTCCATAATGTCCTGATCAAGTTGATGAGAATAGTCGAGTTGGTCTCGCAGAGCGCGTTCCAGTTCCGCAGTGGGAGACCTCGTCCCGCTCACGACCAGTGCGCGTTGCTCCGATGAACATTGTTGTCCGGTTTCGCGTAGTCTACACACAAAATTCACACTTGTATAGTCAGAAGTAACTAATATACTCATGGTTTAATTTAGAGGATCGCAAAAAAAAAAATTGTTACTGATTTTGAAATTACTTTAGGTAATCCAGTAATTAAACCCTTTTTTTTGCGTTCCTCTAAATTCGACCATGAGTGTAGAAGGGTGTGGTCCAGATTTACACACGCTTACCTCCCCTCTCCCAAGAGTTAAATTGGCAGCCAAAGGACCTTATATTATTAAATGTTACCCGCCGAGAACTTTAGAGAATCTAACTTTATCTTTTAAGAACTGAATTTACAATAAGTTGTGCTGAGATAGTTTAACACCTCGTCCACTTAGCAACTTCTGTAGGTGACGCTGATTGTATTCCGTATAGGGTGACTGCTATAGTTATTGGCCATATACTAGTAAAGTAAACAAATTAGAAAGTTTCTTTTTAATACATAATAGTAGAGATTATAAGATATAAAAATCTCTCAAAGAACTTATGGAACACTGTTATATTCCTTCATTAATAGTCAGTGAAATGTATGTTACCTGTCTACTAGATCTCTTAAGTCTTGGACCTCCGCCTCCAAGTCCTGGCATTTCTCAGCCTTCTCATGTAGTTTCATCTTCAGCTCCGACACGTCAGATTCTTCCCGTATTCTGCAAAAATAAGGGAATTTTACCTTTTGAACGCCACAGACCGCAATTGACGTCAACGCAAAATCGTGACATTGACGCCAAAGACGGCATTTACCGTCGATCGTTTTTTTGATGAAAATCTACTGAAAAACACCCCACTTTTAGGTTGGCATTATTTATTCACAAAACTAAATTTTACCCCCGTGGCGTCACTGGCGTCAGTGGCACGGTAAATGGATGCGCCGTTTGGCGTTCAAAAGCAATTCAAAAGGTTAACAACATCCAAAGAACGATTAGTGCAACCAAACTCAATGTTTAATTAAAGGTTTCGTTTTTAGGGTTCCGTACCCAAAGGGTAAACACCCTATTACTAAGACTCCTCTGTTTGTCTGTCTGTCACCAGGCTATATGCTCATGAACCGTGGTAACAAGACAGTTTAAATTTTCACAGATGATGTATTTCTGTTGCTGCTATAACAACAAATACTAAAAAGTACGGAACGCTCGGTGGGCGAGTCCGGCTCGCACTTGTCCGGTTTTTTCTAAAACATGCTTTCAAAATTTGACTTTTACGTGATGACAGAGGAATCCAATTCACTCGTAGTTCCATTATGAATCAAGTGTACTCTAGAAATACGAGTAGGAAACTATGCCATCAGGACAGTGTTTTACCCATCATGTAGAAACACTGTCCTGATGGCATACTTTCCTCGTTCATTCCATAATGTATGAACAATACTACATCTACATGAACGATACTTCAAATTTTAGTACATGCACATAATACATAGTACATTACGATACAAGTGCGAAAAATAGGAAATTCGCAACGAGTGGCGATAAATTAAAACACGACCGAAGGAAGTGTTTTAAATCGACACGAGATGCGAATTACCTACTCGCACATGTATCGTACCGCGTTTTACAGTAGGTACATATAGTACTTTAAATTTTCGACGCAGTTATGTAACGTGCTTATTATCGCACTCGTGCGGTAAAGTAGCACCATATGTACGTGTACTGTAATAGTTATTTACGATACAAGTGCAGAAAAGAGGAAATTCGAATTACCTATGTATTCGTACGTGTATCGTACAACGTTTTACAGTATATATGGCCCTTTAAACTTTTGACATACGCACGAAAAGTGCTATTTTACGCACTAGTGCGGGAAAATAGGACCATATGTACTGTAATAAATAATTAACAAACAGGTAGCATAACTTAGATTTCTCACCTCTCGGAAACTGCTTGTAGCTGCTCGGCTAATCTGTCCCTTTCTGCCCTCATCGTCTCCGCCTGTTGTTTGAATTCTTCTCCGTCGGCTGCTTGCTTCGTGGCTTGTGATAGACTGTTGCGAAGCTCTGTGACGTCTAGCTTGGCTTTGGCTAGTTCGAAGGCCTGTCAAATAAATCAGTCTCTAAAGCGAAACAATAAATTCAATGATAATTATATCGCGTTAAGACTGACTTTGTTAATTTGGTCTGAGATGCCGAAAGGTCTCAAGTTGAATGTTTAAATTAGTCATTAATAACAAATTCCAGTTAGAATTTGTTATTAATAAATAATAGTTACAAGACTTAGTAGTCTAATAGAAAAATGCTGTCATGTCATGATAAAGCATTCGTCGCTTACACTCGCCTCGCAGTCAGAATATGACAGTGACTCATGTCATGTATTCAATGCGGGATGTATGCTACCATATTATGCCTGCAGGATACCATAATACACATGTCTTCAAAATTATCGAAGCATCTTTCGAGATATACGAGTATAGGATGTTATAAATTATGCATATAATAGCCCACGTCCGTTATAAAAAGCCGAAGCCGTGAAAATTCACGCTCATCATATTACAATGGATCCATCCCACACCAGAAATTGGCAGTTAATCGCCGACTTTTTTGGCACCGAACCAAACTTGAAGAAATACAAAACTTCCGTGAGACACAGACATATTAAATATATTAAGAACGGGTCCCTCACGTATACGTACGTACGTACGTGAAACATGTCGAGCGTTTTTCGACTTAAAATACGTGAGTGACCCGTTCTTAATATATTTAATATGAAGAAATACTGTCCAGAATCGATGCACTCTGCAGTACTACGTCATTTAAGCACAACTAAAAGTGGATTGTTTGTCTTAAACTTAAAACCGTGGAATACGGTACTTAATGATTCATTGAAATAATGGGGTTGGCAACTGTCAAAGGTTTGCCTAGATGGCGCCATCATAGCTTGCCCCTTTTTCTATGAGATTTGGCTTAAAGAGCTGGCATCCAGGGTATTAAAAAAACAAAAATTTGACACAATTCTAGGGATTGACGGGGCAAGCTATGATGGCGCCATCTGCTAAAAACTTCCACCGGCCAACCCCATTCCCGCGTAGACATTTTGCAAATAAACTTATTATACAGCTACAGGTTAACACTTATGTATGACGCAAGTTAATAAAATATTATGTGGTAATTTAATTACGATTTATGCTCTACCCACGCTGTCAAATATCTGAAAATATATCACAAATAGAGTTGGCAAACCATTTACGGAATAAATTTAAAACCACAGATAAATATGTATACAACATCAAATGTTCTTACTGAAGAACGTTTTGAGGGAAGCAAATAGAGTTGGACCAATTTGACTGTATGAGCTGAGCTGACTGCCTAACAATGAAAATAATTGCATCATTGTATTCCTTTTTTTTTCCTGCATGTTACGTCTTTCTACCTAAATATAGTAGCAATATACATATTTACCTTATCATTGAGTTCCTTCCTGTTAAAGTCCAACTCATGCTGCAGCAGCGATATCTGCTTCCTAATCTTCGCCAACTGCTTTTTATCGTTGCTCGCCTGTCTGTCCGTCCCTTTCTCACTCTTACTCTTTGGTGACGGACTTCGAGACACCATCTTCATCTGTTCCTTTAAAGACGCTATCTCTTCATGGTAAGAATTAATGTCTTCATTTAATATATCTATCTCTGTTTCTTTATCTTTAAGTTTGTCTGTTAGATCTTTTAGCTCATCTATTTTCGATGTTAATTCGTTGTTTAGAGAGTTCACTCTTTCTAGTTCAGTTTCGCTGTTTTGTAGTTTAAGTGACGCGTTCTCTTGTTCTTTTTCTAGTTTAGTTAGTTTCAGTTTTAGCTCTTTGTTGGATACATTAAGGTTGTTGTTTTCTTCGTTGATTTTGTCGATGTCACGATGTTGAGCGTCAATGGTATCTTGTAGTCTGAATAGTTCGTTTGATTTCTCTTCAAACGCCTCTTTTAAGTTGTCTAGTTCTTCCGTTTTGTCGTTAAGGCGTCTCTGCATGTCGTCTAATCTATCTAAATGTTGATTTAAACTGTCAATTTGTTGATTCTTCTCAGATACTAACTGTTCTAGTTTTTGAAGTTCAGAGATCTTCTCTTTTAAAATTCTGTTCTCAGATTCGCATTTTTCTAGAGAATTATTTCTGCTCTGTATTTCGTCAATTTTAACTTCTAGTTCAGTCAATTTATTGGTTAAATTACGCTTTTCTTTAGCTAGTTCTAGTATCATATTTTCTCTCCTTAGAATGTCTTCTTTAAGCAGGTGTAAATCTTTTGATTTCTCATTGACTTCTTGCGTTAGTTCATTCACTCTTTGCTCTAACAGAGTTTTATTTGAAGAGAAATGTTCTAGTTGATTTTCATAGAACTTCTTATCATTCTCCATAGTAGTCATAGTATTTTCTAGCAAGCCTTTCAGCTCTTCTACCTCTTCTTTCAGAGCTGGGAACTCACATAACTGTTCCTCGGCGTTTTTCAACTCGGATTTGCATGTGTCAAGTTCGCTTCTAGACTTCTTAATCTCGTGTTTCAACTGAGTCAATATGTCTGGGAAATTCTCCTGTCTTATATCAAGTGTGATACCAAGTTCTCTTAGTGAAGTAAACTCTTCATCATGACTCCTATTCTCTTGTGAAGGCTCGGCCGAGAAGTCAATCTTCTTCGGAGCAACGCTGACATCTTTACTATCATCTACCTCTCTATTAGGATATAAAGAACAGTTATCAGCTATGTTTTGAGCTGTAGAATGTTTCACATTTTCGAATTTCTCCGCAGTGCCGAATACTGTCGTCTCATTAACGTTTCTCTTAAACCTGTCCTTATTCTGAGTGGAGGTTAGAGGTAGAGATTCAGCTCTTGGTGTGAAGCTGGGTAGATCGAAGTGGTCGATAAAGTCTAAGTTTAATGAGCTCATGTTAGGCTTGGATACGTCAGGGGGTAGAGTCCTGTTCTGTGTTTTGTCTCTGTTATCAGCGTAGGGGATGCCAGAGAGGCTGAGGTTTTGGGCTTTCAGTTCGGCGCGACGCATCTGGAGGTCCTGCTCGTCGAATTCCGAGATGGACACTATGTCGCTGAGGGTTCTGGCGGAGGCTTTTCCCTCTGGTTCGTCATCTTTTTGGTCGTCGTCCAGTTTGAGTGCTGTAGGACAATAAAATACATATTATTTATTGAAACTTTATTGCACTAATAAAAATAGTTTCGTTCGAATGGCGAACTTATTTCCTCAGGTTGTTCTCTACTCGTACCATTTTTCGTTGCTATATGCACACAAAAGTCATTTTGGTTTTATTAGACCAGGTTTATAGAATAGTAAAGTTCCGTCACTAAAATTTCAATAAATGATAATTACTAATTAGAGGAAAGACCGTCGTAAAATTTTCTTGATGCAAACAATTTTAAATGTAGCTGATCTGCAGTGTAAGATTGAATTACTACATTTTTTTTTTATATTTAATCATATAGAAGTGACGTTATTAATACTCTTTACCTATTAAGTGGCATTATTTTGAATGTAGAAGGCCGAGACATTAAATTATGTACATAATCGAACACGGAATCCAAGCTACCACCCGCCACCGAACCACTCGTAACGTTACATTAGTGGGTGTCGCGATATATAATACTAATGGAGGTTGGAGCGCCGCCAAACATGTGGAGTCTGACTCAGTGGTCTGGGTTTGGCTGTTCACATTATTTTTGACAAGTGAATAAAACGCTTTTGGAAAGTCGAAATGTAAATAAAATGGTCAGTTCAAGTGCGATTCAAATATAATTTTACAATTTATTTGCTACTTACATTTGAATCCTACGGAGTCAAATAATATCATGTTTGAAGCCAGAATTAACATAGAATTGAAGACAACGAATGTTTGAAGAAAAGCGATAAGCAAGAACATTTAATTGTTATTTCTGCAACATTTATATAAAAAAGGAAACGTGCTGGTGTTCAAAGCCTCAGCCAGTTGGTTGCTGCAGACCATATGTCACCGTTAAAATGAACGCAGAATTTTATTGTACAAGACTAATAAGACTATCTTGGTTCACTAATGCGTGGCGTTGATCAGTCAGTCAATTGGATTTGGTGCAACTGGCTAATAATGACGCTAGGCTATAAAGTTAAAGCAGAACTTCTGAAGAAAGCTTACTACCTCAACACTTTATAAACTTATCCATGATCTCCTGTAGCTTTTTTTTTTTTTTTTAAAAAAAAAAAAAAAAATCTTTATTTCCAAAAATACAAATTACAGAGTGAGGCAGAGGTCTCCGCACTAGGCTTCGCCTGTATCGCGGGGTACCAGGATTACATTAAACAACAGAATTATTGTTACAAACAAAGTCCAGCTTATGGCAAAATAAACTTATTATAACTAACAATCATATGCTCCTCTCTCTCGGCCAGCGCGCGTTGGTGGTCGCGCAAGCTTGCCTACAGCTCATCTTTATCCTGTTCTAGACTCTTGGCTAAAGCTTCTAGCTGGCCGATGCAGGTCTGGGCTGCTATGACAGTAGACTTACCCATGATCTCCTGTAGCTGCTCCTCTCTCTCGGCCAGCGCGCGTTGGTGGTCGCGCAAGCTTGCCTGCAGCTCATCTTTATCCTGTTCTAGACTCTTGGCTAAAGCTTCTAGCTGGCCGATGCAGGTCTGGGCTGCTATGACAGTAGACTTACCCATGATCTCCTGTAGCTGCTCCTCTCTCTCGGCCAGCGCGCGTTGGTGGTCGCGCAAGCTTGCCTGCAGCTCATCTTTATCCTGTTCTAGACTCTTGGCTAAAGCTTCTAGCTGGCCGATGCAGGTCTGGGCTGCTATGACAGTAGACTTACCCATGATCTCCTGTAGCTGCTCCTCTCTCTCTGCCAGCGCGCGTTGGTGGTCGCGCAAGCTTGCCTGCAGCTCATCTTTATCCTGTTCTAGACTCTTGGCTAAAGCTTCTAGCTGGCCGATGCAGGTCTGGGCTGCTATGACAGTAGACTTACCCATGATCTCCTGTAGCTGCTCCTCTCTCTCGGCCAGCGCGCGTTGGTGGTCGCGCAAGCTTGCCTGCAGCTCATCTTTATCCGGTTCTAAACTCTTGGCTAAAGCTTCTAGCTGGCCGATGCAGGTCTGGGCTGCTATGACAGTAGACTTACCCATGATCTCCTGTAGCTGCTCCTCTCTCTCGGCCAGCGCGCGTTGGTGGTCGCGCAAGCTTGCCTACAGCTCATCTTTATCCGGTTCTAAACTCTTGGCCAAAGCTTCTAGCTGGCCGATGCGGGTCTGGGCTGCTATGACAGTAGACTTACCCATGATCTCCTGTAGCTGCTCCTCTCTCTCGGCCAGCGCGCGTTGGTGGTCGCGCAAGCTTGCCTACAGCTCATCTTTATCCGGTTCTAAACTCTTGGCCAAAGCTTCTAGCTGGCCGATGCGGGTCTGGGCTGCTATGACAGTAGACTTACCCATGATCTCCTGTAGTTGCTCCTCCCTCTCTGCCAGCGCGCGTTGGTGGTCGCGCAAGCTTGCCTGCAGCTCATCTTTATCCTGTTCTAGACTCTTGGCTAAAGCTTCTAGCTGGCCGATGCAGGTCTGGGCTGCTATGACAGTAGACTTACCCATGATCTCCTGTAGTTGCTCCTCCCTCTCTGCCAGCGCGCGTTGGTGGTCGCGCAAGCTTGCCTGCAGCTCATCTTTATCCTGTTCTAGACTCTTGGCTAAAGCTTCTAGCTGGCCGATGCAGGTCTGGGCTGCTATGACAGTAGACTTACCCATGATCTCCTGTAGTTGCTCCTCTCTCTCGGCCAGCGCGCGTTGGTGGTCGCGCAAGCTTGCCTACAGCTCATCTTTATCCGGTTCTAAACTCTTGGCCAAAGCTTCTAGCTGGCCGATGCGGGTCTGGGCTGCTATGACAGTAGACTTACCCATGATCTCCTGTAGCTGCTCCTCTCTCTCGGCCAGCGCGCGTTGGTGGTCGCGCAAGCTTGCCTGCAGCTCATCTTTATCCTGTTTCTAAACTCTTGGCTAAAGCTTCTAGCTGACCGATGCGGGTCTGGGCTGCTATGACAGTAGACTTACCCATGATCTCCTGTAGCTGCTCCTCTCTCTCGGCCAGCGCGCGTTGGTGGTCGCGCAAGCTTGCCTGCAGCTCATCTTTATCCTGTTCTAGACTCTTGGCTAAAGCTTCTAGCTGGCCGATGCAGGTCTGGGCTGCTATGACAGTAGACTTACCCATGATCTCCTGTAGTTGCTCCTCTCTCTCGGCCAGCGCGCGTTGGTGGTCGCGCAAGCTTGCCTACAGCTCATCTTTATCCGGTTCTAAACTCTTGGCCAAAGCTTCTATCTGGCCGATGCGGGTCTGGGCTGCTATGACAGTAGACTTACCCATGATCTCCTGTAGCTGCTCCTCTCTCTCGGCCAGCGCGCGTTGGTGGTCGCGCAAGCTTGCCTGCAGCTCATCTTTATCCTGTTCTAGACTCTTGGCTAAAGCTTCTAGCTGACCGATGCGGGTTTGAGCTGCGGACAGCTCGCGTTCGAGGATGATCACCTTGTCTTTCGGGTTACCTGATGGTAGAACAACATTGTTATATGTTAAGGCAGGGGTCCCAAACCTTTCAGTCGCGGCGCACTTTTTAAGATTTTGGCGATGGCGCCGTAACCTAGATAGGCTATTCGAAATAGATAGATAACATGGTGAGGAGGATTACCTCACGGCGCCCCTCTCTACTCTCTACTGGCCCCAGGGCGCCGAGACGCACAGTTTGGGAACCCCTGGGTTAAGGTTGAATATGGTGTAGTTGGCAATTTGGCGGAGTGACTAAGTTGTATTATAGTCATTAAGTAGACATTACATCACAAATAAAGCTATCGTCTACTACCTCACTGAGCCACTGAGTTGAGTTGTATTGGTCGGACAGTAGGCGCAAGCGGATACCAAATTATCAGACTAAGGGGTCGTCCAGAAATCATGTGATCATATTTGACCTATTTTTGACCCCTCCCTCCCCTTGGTGATATTTTGTGATTTCTGGACGACCCCTAAGGGCCGATTAAGACGGACTGCAACCCGACTGCAACTTGTATGGGGACTGCACGTCGTTGCAGGCCTTAAGACCACCACATAGGGACACAAATAGTAACCCATCCCCGGCCGTTAAGGAATTATCGTTATGTCACGTTTAACATTCAAATCTTGGACCTGCAGCGATGCGCGCAAAAATATCTGTCACAGACTTGTTTGTAAATCCATAAGAAGGGAGTGTATGAAGGCAACAAATTTGTAAATATCCGGAGACGTTAGTAAACTTACATGAGTTTCCATATAACGCTTGGTGCCGCTCGTTCAGCTTTTCTTTCTCTTCTAAGTTCTGTTTAGCTCGTATTAACTGCTTGTCTTTTGATTCCAACTCCTCCTTTAGCCGTTGTACCTGTTGAATTAAATTAAAAATTTGATTACTATGCAGTATGCACCTTAGGGTCAAAATACTGTAGATATGTAGATGTAAATTAATTTTTCACGCCACTGTTCGGAAATGTGGCAATAGATGGTCTAAAACCAAGCTGGAAAGTACGCAATAGCTGTAGCACCTGAACCACCACTACTACAATGTTTCGTTGTTATCATCATCTGTCATTGGTGACGCACGCAATATACCGTTAAACTATTGAAAATACAAAAATAAAACACTAAGAAAAATGTTGTTTTGTACTGACCTTTGACTGGACTATTAAACACAAACGGGCACCTACCGAGATAAGCTGTTTACTATTTTCTACTGTTTTTAAGTAGGAGAATAATATTCTAAAGGGTAGAAAGCGGGATCGGTAACGGTTTTCTTATAATAAGATACCTATTTTTCAGTTTCATACAAAAAACAGGTTTTATTTTTTTTCTGCTTTAAATAAGCCTTATTTTGAAAAATTTTATATAACATTTTTTATTCCTTACATCATTTTCAACCGAAAAGCATTTTTTAAAACAGGGTTTAAAAAAAAATGCAAATGTCCATTTTTTGTCATTTCGTTCCACTGTGTGACGGTTCGCTACAGCAATGAGTATCATGTAAAACATAAAAATCAATAAAAGGTATTTTTTGGCGCATTTTTTCCTTCAAAAATAAAATTACGTTATTTATAGGTCCAATTTCTTGTTAAAAAAAAAGAAATGTCAAAACCATTCATTCATTCAGTCAGTTCATTCGATTCACTCTTAACTTAAGGCGTTTTTTACTTTTGTAGCTGTTTGTGGTTTTTTAGCAAAAACGCTCCTAAGTTTTGAGTCGGTTTGAAGCAAACAACGGAAAAACACCTCTTAAAAGTGATAAAAAAAGTAAAAAAGGCGGGATCGGAAAATACTCACTGAATTGGATAGTGTAAATTATGTTTGACAAAAAAATACAAGAAACACGTATCTACGCTCGCTATAAAAATGAGTTCTTCTAGTGAAGAAAATGATAGCTAACGCCTACCGAAATTCAAGAGACAGCACAGGCAGTGGCTAGTATAGCATAGCTAGTATTTGCTACCAGAGAAATCGCGGGCTAGTACTTATAGTTATGTAAATGTTTTCTTATTTCCTCGCAGTAGTCGTGAAAAGCACTATGTAATGCCTCGTCCGGAAACGCCAAAGATGGACTCGTATTATTTGATTATCAAACTCACTTGTCCATCTTTTAGCGGTTTTCCGTCCTCTCCTACAATGTACTATAGATGTCTGGGTATGACAAAAATAAGTGCCTTCAACATCCAAGACAATGTATCATCGCCCACACTGTTAACTAACATTTCGTAAACCTTATTACAAGAGGCATAAGGTCCATCAATAGACAGTTAGGAGTGTTGCTGTTTGTACTTAACGTTATACCCGTAAACGTTGAAATAACTAGTACGACAGTGATGACGTTTGTCATAAACAAAACTTTTCGTGCCCGACTAGCAGATATTAATCCTTTATAAACATGTCTACAACAAATGTCGGGTATCCTATACCTAAGGAAATAGTTTAAAACTTTAAACAAGTCATACGTCAAAGTCACGTAAAGTTGACAACATCGCACGCACTTCGAGCGCGCTTACTCGACTCTGACCGCCAATGTATGGCGTATATTTTAACCAGTGTAGGTGCGAGTCGCGTCAGCGTCGAGCGTGCGTTTCCTGCCGGCTCATTTAGACGATGGGAGAACTCGCATGCGAGTTTCATTACATTGCGGTTTTTGATCGGTCGGTTGAAGTAGACGTAACCAACAATCCGCAATGTAACTAAAATCGCATGCGAGTTTGCGCGCCGTCTAAATCAGCCCAGGCGTAAGGCATCAGCCAGTTTTGGTTTGAGAAGGTTCTGCGAAACAGAGGAACTATATGAATAACGGACCTCTGCTAAGGCGTCGTGCAGGCTGACCGTCAGCTGGTGGGCCGCCTGGTGCGCGAGCGCCTCGGCGTTGTTCCGCTGAGTCTCGAGCCGCGCTGACAGCGAGGATATCTTGAGCGCCTGCTCGGACATGCGCGCTTGGAGCACATCGCGCTCGGCGCGTACCTCCTATAACAAACAAACAATAGTATATTAGGTACAAAGGTCAGGAATGCCGGCCGAGTGAAGTGATGCCATTTTATGAACACAAGACTCGTAATTCTTATCTTATTCCAGTCGAAGAAAGTATATTGCTTTTCTACAATAAATGTGTGTATGTGTACTATTAAGAATGTAAGTACTGTCTTTCCACGTAGTAAAAATGGAATATAAAGTACTGTATCTAAGTATAGTAGTAACACATATTACTTTGTTTTCTACTCTAGAAGAAACTCGAGTATTTGGCAAAGTACTCTGTTGTGATAGCGCAAAAATAGCACCAGTGTTTGCAATATATCTATATACACAATTGTTAAGATTTACTCTTATACGCATAGTTGCTTGTGAAGTGTTGTGGTATTAGTTGGAAACAGTTTAATGATTATGATAGTATGTAGACGCCGCTGAGATGTAATAGTACATTTCAATGCAAGTGTGGAAAGTATGTTATTATTTACGAGTCCCGAGATGTCTTTTATGAGCCGTAGGCGAATAAAAGACACGGGACAAGTAAATAATAACACTTTCACACGTACATTGAACGACGTTTTTTAATACATTTGCGAAAAAATCACAATAAAACAAATATTGGTAACATGAGTATTACACTTTTCACATTTACGAATTTTCCCTTGAACTTGAATGATGTTGTATATTATCTATTATTCAGCACTATAAACTACGTTCAGCGTTGATTTACATTGCCTAAATTAATAACAATAATTCATTTAATACAAAAACACTCTTACAGTTGCAATTTAAGATAATTATTTTGATACAACTAAATTTCAAGTGAAAATGGCGGGCGCCGGTTTTACTTTTCATTTTTCATTTTTTCTGTTAAAGACAAACGCCAACGTGGCAATGATATAGTTCCTTTCAGCCAAATAATAAAAAAACTTTTTTAGTGAAATATCGTATTTTATAACGATTTATTTATATAATAACAAATAAAATATTTACTTTATATCGTGTAACAATACTTTTTGTACGTAATAAATGTGCAATGGCAAAATAAAAATATATAAAGTTTTTGAATATCCAAACTCTTTGGTGTGGACGTATCGAATACGGTCAGAATTAAATTTAAAAAAGCTGGAAAAGTAAAAAGCACTAGTTCGCAAAAAACAAATTTGCGAACGCTAAACAGCTACGTAAAGTAGCACTTTTTGAGCAACTGTATTAAAAATACATTTCAAAGTTGAGATAATCTGACCATCCAACATGTGTTAGATAATCCCATTTACATAATCATTTTATGATTTATAAATATTTTCTGCTCTCACACATTTATGTATTTGTTTCCAGATTTCAGTCTCAAAATCTTTAATCATCTATAAAGCAAATTCGTAACATCGATGTAGGTACAATGACGAAAACCAAACCACCGCAACAACCATTAAACGGGACGCGTTAACGTGTCGATAGTCCAACGGTTAGCCAACCGGGTCACACACGGTCTAATTTTACCCGCCCCGGTTACAACTCAGCTTAAAAGATCACCAGGCCGTTCGTCATCACTTTCTAGCTCAGTGTCATGATTAATTTAATACAGGAATAGTCTATTCTTCGAAGTACTAGATGATATCATAGGCCTAGAATGAGAGGCGGTTATTGACCGAGCGTGTGCGAAGTCCAAGAAAGTTCATCTTCTTAGGAAGAATCCTCGCGTTATCCCGGCATTTTGCCACGGCTCGTGGGAGCCTGGGGTCCGCTTGACCCCATGATTTGACGCAGGCACTAGTTTTTACGAAAGCGACTGCCGTCTGACCTTCCAACCCAAGGGGGAAACTAGGCCTTATTGGGATTAGTCCGGTTTCCTCACGATGTTTTCCTTCACCGAAAAGCAACTGGTAAATATCAAATGATATTTCGTACATAAGTTCCGAAAAACTGATTGGTGCGAAGGCCAAGAAAGTTCTCGGGCAAAAATGCTTTCGTATGTCTATCCGGCTGTCTGCTTGTTCTCCTCTACAGTCTGGCTGTGTCGTGTGAAATTTTGCGAACGGCTTGAGACTCGCGTATTTCATTTGCCTTTGTTTCTCCTTCAAAATGAAGGTAAATATCACCAATGCCATGGCCAGTTCGTTTTAAATGTTTTAATAGTCAGTTAATCATTTTAATTGTGACGTCAGTTCACAGCCAAGACGCTCACAGTCTTATTATTATAACAGTGGTAAGACCGTAATTTATTTACGTACTTTGTTTGTATGCCGAATTTGCTTGGCAGAGATATTTTCGTTAAACGTTAACACAAACAAATCTGTGATTTGTATTTTCTTTAATCATAATTTTATTTGTACTTGTGATATCTTCTATTATATGTAATGCCATCTTCATCCCATTAAATTCAAAGATAGCATTTGTAAAAGCACTTACACTTACATCATAAAGGCTTGTACAGTCAGCAGCAGGAGTAACTAAGCGGGCGATGTGTTCAAAATGATCTTGACGCGACTTTATTGTTAAGAAAATAAGAGCGTGTCAATGTAATTTTGAACACCCCGCCCGCTTAGCAACTTCTGCTGCTGACTGTAACTTGTAAAGTGTGATGAAATCAGAAGCCTCTTTTTAAAAAGATTTTATTACAATGAGCCCTATTTTTTTTCCAGATATTGGATATTCCAAGCATAACTCAGTCGATGAGATATTATTCATTTGTAAAACCCTACTAACTTTTGATTTTAAGTATTAAACTTGTCTTAAAAAGAGGAGAATAGAATACCATCTTGAATGAAAAACCTACAAGTAACGTTTATAAACATACTAACATATTTATTGCCACCCAGCCAAACAAGACGTCCGCGCCAGGCCATAACAATTTCGTCATATAAAGCAGTAGTACCACGATCTCGACTATCGGGTCGTCCGGCCTGGAAACGAAATCATAAAATACCCGATAGTCGGGTTTTCGGCACTGAATGTTAAATTCAATAGATGCATAAACACAAGCGAGCGTGCAATAATCGAGGTGGCCGTTAGCGACATTGTGAGCCAATTGACGGTATCATATATTATTCAATTGAGAGGAAAGCGGTGAAGCATCCTGACGGTAATGAGGGATATCATTGTCTCAATTGAGCTCTGTTGACGTTTTCATCAGTTTAATTGGCACGTCTTGTGACTGTGATTCGAAATTGCTGATTATTGTAAACATTTAGCTTGGTACTCCCGTATTTTCAACAGTTTCAATCCTCATTCTACTCCCATATGGAGTAAATTCTGGGATAGAAGGTATTCTATGTTTCTTTTCAGGTGATATTCTGCCTATGCAAATGGGATAAGATGCTTTTGCGTGAATGAGAAATACAATTCTCACATCTAGATAATCAAACATGGAAACATACAAACTTTGTCATACATAGATACATTCTATTCCATCATTAGTAAAGTTGTCCATAACGAATTGCGTAGCAGACGTATATATACGAAAATTAAAACATTCTTTCAAGAATGC
This sequence comes from Cydia splendana, assembly GCF_910591565.1. NCBI lineage: Eukaryota > Metazoa > Arthropoda > Insecta > Lepidoptera > Tortricidae > Cydia > Cydia splendana. The sequence continues at coordinate 18,409,798 of NC_085974.1, forward strand.
ACATGCATTACGTGCATTTTGTGGTTTTCCTTGTTCGTATAAACGGTACCCTTAGATTTTGGTGCCTTACCATAGTATGAGCAGTCTATTCTACTCAGGTCTTTGGTCAAATAGAAATTAGGTAAGACCAAATATGAAAATCGTGCAGGCTAATCTTTGAATAATATATTCTAAGTTTAAACATCATGTTATTACCTATTTAGACAATTCAGATACACTCACCGTTAAATCCGGCAGCCCCATACCACTATTCCTAAAGTACTTCCACAGAAACATAACTCACTACACCACACTACATGATACCATGACACTACACGATGATGGTACGATAGTTACTAAACCATATGGTTCTCTCACGAAATGGCACGATCACACAATGTCGATCATCACTAGACTAGATGGTTCGCGCTTACGAAATGACCACACGATGACAAACACAACTCACTACACCACACTACATGATCTGCGATCACACTATGAGATGATCAATTTGTTTCGCGCTTACGAAATGACACGATCACACGATGTCATGATACTGTTGCCATCAGAAATATCTGTACCGAGTAATTAATTTTGTGGACACGATTTTGTAGAGTTGGCTGATTTTGGGGTCGTTTCCGGTCATCTAGTAAAGTACTAAAGGCCCCTGTACATATTGGGCCCGCGCCGGCCAGTACAAGGGACGCAGCCATGCGGTAGCATGAGAGCAATATTACTTGCTCCCTCTAACGCATAAATGCGTCCCCCAGACTGGCCCACGCTGGCCCAATGTGTACAGGGGCCTTAACATCGACACTTTAGGGGCACCCCACACTAGCGTCTTCCGAGCGTCGGCGTCTAGTCAACTCGATGGCTGCTGCTCGACGCAGCGTTGGCGCAACTGCGCAGCTACGCCATTTTCCATAGCGCTGACTAGACACCGACGCTCTAAAGACGGTTTTGAGGGACAAGGTTTACCAATTTGTCAATTTAGTGTGGATGATATTAGAAACATCACTAAATAAACCCATACTCAATCCACCAACAATCAATCCACAACTAATTTTAAAATTCTAAAAAGATACTCCCGCTAGATAACATCCGTAAACGAACTCAAACTTCACAACACAGTATCACAAAGAAAGAAAAGGTTTCACATCACAGTGTCCAGATATTTGTGATCACATAGCTCGTTCCGATATATCTGATGGCGACCGTCGAATTTCACCTTGCGACAGCAGAGCACTCGTTGGAGCATTGAGACCGACTGAGCGCGCGGAGGGAACGCGCCGGGAAATACATTTTCAGAGCGATGCGCGTTTGGTGACTTGTTGATCAGAAGATTAGACGGATAGGTGATTTTTACGTTTGATGTAAGTAATGCAGAAAACTTTCTTCGCTTGTTGACCGAATCATAGCGGTACAATTTATTAATGAATCGATTGACTACTTTGATCAGTCGATTTATTTTGGGGAATATAAATGCATCAGACCAGACCAGAGAGACCAAAGTAATAGGTACTACTACTGATAGTTTCTTGGTGTGGCCAATTAGAAATCTTGTAATGTTAGGTTATTTTACGATGTTCTCAAAGCTCAATCAACAAACTTACTAGCAAATCGATTTTGAATGATAATAGAAATAAACGAAACGGATACTACCTACTCTGGTAGGTTTATTTAACCTTTAGCTCAGTTTTAGAGCAATACTCAAACAAAGTACGAGTAACAGCTACACTGTGTGATACCGGAACACTATAAAACAAATAAAGAAACGGAAACACATGCCTGAATAATAGCAGCCGAACAGCGAACCTCCTTAATCCAAGGTGACAGTTCCAGTCAAACGCTGATGAACCCAAATATCACCTCAGGCGCGGCCAGGAGCTCCGCGCTCCTCGAACGAGGTTGGCCAAGGCAAAAAAGTGTCTCAACTACATCGGTCCTAAAATCTATAATCAAGTCTCCGATGACATAAAGACTGCTAGAAACAATAACTTGTTCGTATCAAAACTGAAATCTTACTTAGTCTCTGCTGCGTATTATTCGTTGCGTGATTTCTTAAGTAAGTAAAAAGTATGTACCTACCTAGTTATTCAAAAAAAAAGTACAAAGTCGAACCACTAACTGTCTACATTCATACTCGACAAAAATAAGCATGTGATATATGTAGGTACCACAAAATTATTGTTTTATATGTAGGTAATTATGTGTGTGATTTACTATTAATAATTGTGATATATTTTTATGATGTGACGTGTAAAATTATTATTTTATAAATAAATTAATTGAATTGAATTGAATTGACAATCGCTTGCGCTTCGCCAGGTGACTTCCCTAACTTCGTCGTATTTTAGCCGCTACGGCTTTAGTATCAGAATAAAGTAAATTCAATAAACAGTACAACTATTAGACAAATAAACAAACCACAAACGCCTATTACCGCATCCGAACGGCGACCTCTCTAACCTCGTGGTATTTTTAGCCGCTAGGGCTGCCTTCCTGCTTGGGCAATCGCAAATACTTTACGATGTGTCGACGCATGAAAATCTTGCTTAAATCTATGCGATTATGAGCCGCGTGTGAAAGGGATAAAGGTCATATTGGTATGACAAATACTGTGGAGTTAGGTCTCGATTTTTATTGTTTTTTAAAAGGCGCCTTTTAGTCGGAGATTCTAGTCGGTTGCGACATTTTTTATAGGAAGGATATTTTAGTTCAGTAGTTTACGAGTGAGGTTTGCTCGAGTAAGGATATTTAGATCATTAAGTTTTATGTTTATTCGATTGGTCGATTACGACACGCTGATGTGTGTTAATTGTTTCGATATTTTTCTTCCCTGTAACTCAATCTGTCTTATGCTGAACTCTCGATGATCCTAGATTCCAAGAACTTAGGAGGGTTATGGAGTATCTGATATTGAAATTATTGCTAAAGAATGACCAATTATTAATGACTATTAATGAGTAATGACTACACACACACACACAGGGGGCCTACGCGAACCATGTCTTTCGATTGTCTATTTGCCTCTCAAGCGTGAGGCAAACAAAATTTCTATTCTCTAGTTTCGCGGTAGGCCCTCAGATAACGGAAATGTCACGGCAAATCTGTAAAGTGTCAGCCCTTAGCTGTAAGCTAATCAAGCATGATACCAATAATGAGAGTTCACCGCATTAGGGTCATCTCTCGAGTGACTCACGTGTGGGTATCCTGTCACGTTCAAACGCATATGTCACGGTTAACCAACGGGCATAGGAATCTGTGTCAATTTCCATTTTAACTACAAAACAACCCACTTGCCTTATATTGTGGTTAGAGAACCGACCGATTCAACTTATGATATTCTACGTTCCTAAATATTAAATCGCTAGAACATTACTAGTAAACCCAATACCTATTCGCTGGCCCAATATTACAGGGTTCTATGTTACATTTTCAAATTCGACTTAATGTCACTATGACAATGTTAAAATTTCAGTTCGATAAAAATGAAACATAGAACCCTGTAATATTGGGCCAGCGTATTGTAACACTTTATTGCTATATATTCTGTACAGTTCCTTGTTATCCCTAAAATAAATAAATAAAATACGACTTATTATTCAGAAAATCAGAGCGTGAGTAACAACTTTTGAACACCTCACCCGCTCAGCTGTTTCTGTTGACGACTGTATTTCCTTTGTCTCGAGTTTTTCCTAATGTAGCATAAAACAGCAGAAGAGCACAGATTACAAAGACGAATGTTTCACAGAACAGAAATAATCAAACAAAGCAGATAAAGTGTCTCTGATAAACAAAGAACGGTTAAAAACAGCCACTTTCGGAGAACACTAATTAATAATTTGGACTTCCGTGTGTTCGTCACAATGCATTGAGGATCACTGGCCTCTAAAATTTGGCGGTTATTTTCAATATGAAACCCAATGAGGGAAAACGTTGGCTTACGTATGCCTAAGGCTTATTCTACAAATGTTTTTCTCATTTTTCAACTGGTTTAGTCTCATGAAATGTCAAGTACCTATAGATATCTGTGCAAACGCCAATCCCTTCTCATCGAATCCTATAGATACCTACACTACACCCCTAAATTATTGAATTATTGGGTTAAATATCTCTCTATTTTATCAAACATGGCTTAACAGAAGATTTTATTTGCTCCCTAGTGCAAGAATCTTATCATCATTACACCGTTTGAGTCTAAAGAAAACTTGTCAGTCTGCCAACTGAATCAGCAGACGTTCCGAGCGAAAGACACCCGACGCAATGCCAAATCACCAATTAATAATTCTTATTTCAACCTAATAAGGTTCAATCTCGCATGTTTGCTCATTGAACTTTGATACTAAATTATGTGTTACTATGCCTCTTATAACAACCACATAAAGTACAATTTAGTACTTGTATTTAGAAATTGACATTGCTAAAAATAAAAGAAAAACTGTTCGAAGCGAGCTAACTAAGTTTAAACCCTAATAGAGTCGATTTTAGGTTAATAATAGACTGTACTCATTAGGATTAAGTGCATATTCATGTTGACTGAAGATTTGGCTCGTGTTACGAGGGATTAAGGTTTATTTTTAAATGTTTTTGTGGGTTAGCCGCCTTTGATGCCGACTTGATGGATCGAGCGAAATGAAAACAGTTATGTTAAGAATAGAGTGAGAACGCTATTGATGTGATTTAACATGGACTTACTGAAAATAGAGTGATTAGAGGATTTGTTTTCATTTCTTTTCTATTAAGTACTTAGGGGTTGTTCCACGTTAAGAATAAACCTACAATACAAATTCATCAGGTACTGGTAATAACCGTTTTATTTCTATTTTCAAACGGAAACATTATAAGTATTTATTTTCAAAAAGATTTACTAGAATGACGATCTTTTCAAGCAATTTTTATTAGTATTTCAAAACTGAAAATTACGATATAAATCAAATTTTTAATTGCCATAATATATGAGAACCTTTCTTTCGTCAAGTCTTGTGTTATTATGCTGGTGTCGAAATATTTGTGATATTTATTCTAAATTTAGATCGGGGTAGAGTGGGGTCATATGAGATGATGCGCTTAAAATCTTCTCCAGGTGGCTTTCGTCAAGATAATATAAATAAGAATGCTTTTATCTTAAAATGCTTATGGCCTTTCCAGTTACTATAAAAATCTTGTAAAAATACTGGGAAAAAATATCTTCATAAACTTTTTTAGACGTTTGTGTCGAAATCGAATTTAATTAAGTCAACAAGATCTTAAAGTATTTAAGTATTTTATAGAAGGTGACATTATCATGAATGTGTTCTTATTTTAGCTCTAAAGTTGTTTTCAAAAACAACCGTGACAATGAAAAGCTGGCGCTAACACTTGGCAAATATAAATTCAAATGGATTCATTTTAGTGCAGATTTTTTTTCATACCACATCGGTGGCAAACAAGCATACGGCCCGCCTGATGGTAAGCAGTCACCGTAGCCTATGAAAGCCTGCAACTCCAGAGGTGTTACATGCGCGTTGCCGAAATTTTAAAAACCTGTATTTAAATTGTAACTTAATTTAGTATCAAGAAGGTTCAATTTTATGGGATCTAAAATGGAGATAAGCCTTTGTTTAAAGTTACTGTTTAATTAATGCGTAAGACTGAGGACAGACACGCATCGGAACATATCTAAACATTTGGGAAATAAATATCAAAGCTCAATAAATAAATAAAACATGTCAAAAGCTGCGGGCTCAGCACGGTTCCATTTTTATCGACTATCACTATGCGCGTCCCTTTCGCACTTACATACTTGCTAGAACGTGACAGGCATGGTGACAAGGGATAAAAACGCGACCGTGCTAAGCCACCTGGACATGTTTATGAGTTGTCTGTGTTATTTTAACCCCGTGGTACATTTTTAAACCGTGTTTGTAATATTTTGATAATATTTCGTAATAGCTTCTGCCGGCGAATTGGACGACGTAGAATGATTACTTCCATGATAAAAAACTATACTATGTTCACCTCCGGAACCCAGTCTCCATATCAAATATAAAATTAACGCGTGAATAAATAACAGCGAGACAAACAGTTTTTCTTTTATAATATTAACAGGAATTATTACTTTTGAATTATGACAAAAAAGTAACTATCTGTCTTTATTCGAATCCCATCCTCGTCGCCAGTGTTAGTTTGGAGGTTAAGGGGGCAGGAAGATAAACAAACGTGCTCGCTTATAGAAGTCCTGTATTCGACTGACGGTCGGCCGTTGGACGCAGCCAACAGTACTTAGCCTATACTTATAGATAGCTATAACAGTTTATTAACTTTAGAAAAAGAAGTGTATTCTTCACCGCGTGTGTCGATATGATTCGAAGAGTCGTTTGCAGCACGATCTACAGATCTAGCATAGTATTTCTACTAAACCTTTATTGCTATTGTGTAAAGTACCATTACTCCTTGAACTCTAAATCAGCAATCATCCAATCACGACCTAATGACAGCATGTATACGTCATGACACCTAGAACACTAACACGTTGGAGAAATGCCATCACCAAGGTCGCTGGACAAGTGGACACTGGTGACAGTCACTTTTATGAATACACTCATATTGGATTTCCCTAAATGTTGTAACTGGTGGGTTTATTCTTTTAAGTTGTGATGTTTTGTTGTTGACAGTTGAATTTAAACCGTGTGTTTGACGTCTTATTATAAGTTTCTATTTTTATGCGACCTTGGGTACCAGTAATCCTTGAAAATGACTTGCTTTAGCTTTCGTGGCCTCGAATGCAGAAAAAGGTTTGACATGCCAGGTTTCCATGCCAGTGTGCAGTGGAGGCTCGCATCCTGAAGAGATGTCTCCTAAATAGAACATTTCGCTTTCGAAGAAACTATAAGTTAGCACTTATACTTGAGTCGCTTAACTTCAAACTCGGGTAAATCAATCTGTCTGATTATGCTATTTTGGTATTAACAAAAGGATAGATATTTGCAGACAGGGTCAAATGGATTTACCCGAGTTTGAAGTTAAGCGACACATTTAGTCGGATATCCAATTAAGTTTCCATATACATATAATGTATCATCAGCTGTTGAAAGCGCTTTCTTCGCCAGAACTTTCAGCGAAGATGACAATCGCTTGCAGAAAACGAAACGCAAAAAAAAACGTACATAATGTATGGAAATGACAGCGCTTCGTTTCTTTTTCTACAAACGATTATCACTTTGGCTGGGCCCCCTGGGAGTTCTGGAGTGCCTTTTTTCGAGTTTGCAATTCCAACCCTAAATATAACATTCTCCTCTTCCCTTGAAGTCGAGTAAACAATATGTTGTTTACTAAAACAAACAAAGCTCGAACAAAGTCGAAGGCACAAGGCGCGGTAGGTCACCAATGCGTTGGTCAGACCTATATAGTCAAAAGTGCATTCAATGAACCACTCCATGAATGTACAAGAAGGGCTACAGTACGGGAGGAATGGCGACGGATTGTGAAGCTTGCCACCGGCCCCGATATGACGACCACGACCACTCTGACAAGAGTGTGACGACAAAGAAGAAAACAACATACCTGCGCTACATCAGTGAGTTGAGCTCGTTGCATGTCCAAATCCGCGATACGTTTCAACGCCGCATCTTCGGCCCTAGACAGAGCTTCCACGGCCTCAAAAACCCCAAGAAGTTCCGGCATGCCCGGCCAGCGCGGGCTTGCATCTCCGGGCGATATGGCCTGAGGACAATTATTAATCTAGAAATGTTTCTTATTGTATTGTGACTATCGACCGTATTTAACAACCAGCAAGAGGTTCATCCTCGTCTGAAGGTTTATTTTAGTTTAGAGTCATCAAATACTTGCGATGACTATTTGGCGCCACGCGGGAGGCCACAGGTGACCCTCGCCCTGGCAGCTTTCTCGTGCAAAGATTGGCCATAGCAATCCAGCGCGGGAACGCTGCCTGCGTGATGGGCACCCTACCAAGGGCGCAAAATTTTGATAGGTATTTTTAACTTTAGTTATCTTAATTGTAGTTAATTATAGTTTTATATACATTTTATAACACTTATTATATAATAAATGAGTTACCACTTATCGTACCTCTCTTGGACCTTGTCGATCTCGTAGCGACACGTCCTCGCTAGGCTCGCTGCACGGCGCGGAGCAGGTCTCGTGAACTCGCTCCAGTCGGCGTGTGCGCCGGTGGAGTTTCTCTTCGAGCCATCGGCTCTGCAAATATCGAAGTCGTTTTGACACGCGATAAACAACTGTGAGGACTTGGCAATGGCGAAACCTCAATTGATAAAATGTCCAAGCATTATTCAAATAGTTATTTACGAGTGCGGAAAAGGGGAAATTCGAAACGAGTGGCGATAAATTAAAACACGACCGTAGGGAGTGTTTTAAATCGACACGAGTTGCGAATTACCTATTCGCACGTGTATCGTACAACGTTTTACAGTACATATGGCCCTTTAAACTTTTGACATACGCATGAAAAGTGCTATTTTACGCACTAGTGCGGGAAAATAGGACCATATGTACTGTAAAACGTTGTAAGTACGTAGTTGTATTCTTGTATACGGACAAGAAAAGAAAGATAATAACAAAAAATAAGGTGATACTGCTCAGAATCTATTAACTAAAATAAATGTCGTATACCAATACCAATACATTTTTGAAGTGAAAACTTCTTTAGCGGCGCTGTGCACTTTTTGAGATGGGAAAAAAATGTTAAACCAGAGACAGCGTAAGGCGTAACCCTCTCTTTCTACCGCGCGGCGAAAACGTATGCCTGAGCCTGCTGTTTCGTTTGCGCAGGGCGCTTGCGTGACGTCACGTGTGACGGACAATGTCATTGTGTTTTTCTTTTTTGATTTAAATGCCATCTAGTGAGTTTCCCTCAAACTGGTATTAATATAACTGTAATACTCACAGTGATGTGCTTAGGGGTTTCAAGTAATGCGACGAAATAACGCTAGATGACGTTAACCTCAATTATACATAGTGCTGCAGACATTTTGCACTAGATGGCGCTGTTATTAATATTTTGAGTTACAATGTCGTTGAGTTTTCACTTCTGCCGGCACCCCCGGAGTGCAACCCGTTGATTTTTTTGTTATAATTTTAATTCTGATACCACTACTATCAGAATCTAAATGCTAAGAAACTACGACAATATTTAAACAAAATAAAGTATACCTGCTCCTTAATTCTCTCCATGAGCTCCTCGGCCCGATCGTCGTTGTCACCGACAGAGACAGCCTCACTGAGTTCTGCTCTTTCGCTCCTCAGTGACTCGAGCTCTCCCAGCAACCCGCGCATCTTGTTGTCTCGCTCGTCTATTGTTTTCCTCATTTCTTTCAACTAAGGAAAAAAAAACATATAGATATTGCGGAATTTCAGGTCTCGCGGGTTTCGGGTAAGTAACTGTTCCATCTTGGTGGATAGACCGCATATAATACATAAATACCGACGTGCTTTATAATAGGTGTTCTAAAGCCACGTGGGCGGCAAACAAGCATACCTGCCTGATGGTAAGCGGTTACCGTAGCCTACAATACTATAGAACCGCAGACTATAGATAGAAGGAAGTATCTCATTAAGTCTCTTGAGAAAACCTTGATTAGGAATTAGATTAACAAAATACCTGTTCTAAAATAACTGCCTCGTGAGCTGTCTTCTGCTCTAACTGGTTCTCCAGGTTGGCGATGATATCGCGCAGCAGCAATATCTTCTCGTTTGTAGCTTTCAACTCCTCATCGGCGGCAGCCTTGCGGGACTCCAGGTCTTGGATCAGGGTGTTCATCTCGCGGGTTGGGGGTAGCTGTTCCTTAAAGGTAGTTAAAGTTCTTTACCTGTTCTAAAATGACAGCCTCATGAGCCGTCTTCTGCTCCAGCTGGTTCTCCAGGTTGGCGATGATATCGCGCAGCAGCAATATCTTCTCATTGGTGACCTTCAGCTCTTCGTCGGCGGCAGCCTTGCGGGACTCCAGGTCTTGGATCAGGGTGTTCATCTCGCGGGTTTGGGCTTCCAGCTGTTCCACCTAGGTTGTCAAATAATACATTCATACATATAATCACGCCTATTTCCCAGGGGGGTAGGAAAAGACCAGGGATTTTCACTTGCTACGATCCTGACATACCTCTTTCGCTTCCTTCACTTTCATAACATTCCTCATACACGCTCGCCGGTTTAGGGTGCTCTTGACCTGGCCTTTCTTCAGGATTTCCCCGATCGATCAGAGAAATTCCGTCGAGGTCTACCCCTTCCAACTCCCTCTTCTACTTCTCCCTTATACACTCTCTTTGTTAGCCTTCTTTCACTCATTCTTTCCACGTGTCCAAACCATCTCAACATATATTTCTCAATTTTTGCCACTACATCTTCGTTCAGTCCACACTTTTTCCTTATCACACTGTTCCTAATTCTATCTGCAATCTCACACCACCGTAGTCAAATAAGTGTAGATACAAATAGGTAAAGGAAGAGTAGTACCATCGCCCACAATGTTAACTGAGCATCGATGGACCTTATTACAAAAGGCATAAGGCCCACCCATGGACCGTTAAGAGTGTTGCTGTTTGTACCGACAACTCGTATACCCATAACGCCATCTATCCCAAGATTGAGTAAACAACCATTACAGTACTCTATCCGCCCACAAATCAAGGAACAGATTGACAAAAAAAGGAAATTATGACGTTGCAATTTTTAGGCCTCTCGGCGGCTAGATGATTCGAAAACTAAATACCTACACGTTCCGTGGCTAAAAATCTAAGTAATGTAAACTAAGTACTAAGGTAATATTAAAAAAAGGATTAAGCAAAGCATAGACCAATATCAACCTTCGCGCGTTGGGCCAAGGTTCATTATGACGCGCCGCACACGATACTCGTGGCGTTCAAAGGGGTTATAATAGTATCACAAGAGGTTGGTTTAGATAAGAAGACAGTTTGATTATCAAGCACAAGCTAAATATAAATCTAAAAGCTATCGTAAAAGTGTACAAAAATTAATAAGTTATTCCACTAATTCTACAACTACGGTATAAAATTGTATCTTAGTGGCAATAAACAATATTGAAAATGAGCCCCTAAGGGATGAAAGCGGGGTTGAAAGTTTTAACGACATGTACGATTCTACGTGGACGAAGTCACGAACGGAGCTTTCGATTCTTAATTTAAAACTTCAAAGTTGTTTCTGAGCTCTTGAGTTTCTAGAGTTTCAAGGTATTTGATGCCAATAGGATACAAAAGTGTATTACAAATAGTGCTATATACAAACAAGCCACACTTACATGTGCATAGTGCTCGTGACAGTTGCAACAAGTGATACGCAGGTTAAGCATCTGTTGACACACACAACCCAAGCCGGTGTTAGTACATTTAACTAATCATTTCAGGCCTAATGGCACGGTAATAAGGTCCATTTTATGATTAGTTAAGTGTGTTGTTAGTACAATTGTTGACACTGTAAACTGATAATTGTGGTCCTCAAAACAAGGAGGTGTCCACAAATGAATCAGTTAAGTGTAATAAATAACAAATTAGTAATTTACGTCAAAATGACTGGCAGGAATTGAGAAAATATAAAATAAATTGGAGATACAGAAAAGATAAAAGTGCATGTTTAACCCTTTTAACGTCAACATTAATGTATGTAAATTAACATGTTTTAGAAATAACAAAGGCAGTTAAAGGGATAAAATTAGTATAAAAAGTGAGATCATGCTAAAAGTATTAGCGCTATTTATCGTTTTAGTTAAGGACATTCACATGTTATTAAATAACATAACACCAAAAAAATGTGCATTTAAACATACGCAAGTGTAACATACAGTGTAATTTAAGCAGAGCTGTGGTAGCCTATACTCTGTATATTTAGGTATTTAAATAAAAGTAAACAAAATCTATCCTCAAATGGCTCCTTAAGCCAGTTGAGGGTAGATGAAAACATTACATGATCAAATAATGTAGGTTAAAGTCAGGTAGTTCAGTGACTGATCCAGGCGGTTTTGTATTTAGTTGGTTAATCAATAAATATTATAACTACCCGAAAAATTACAAATTGTTTGTTTACTTTTATTTAAATACCTATAGATACAGACTATAGTAGTTGGTTCAACATTACTTGGCGTGAGACGTGAATACATATAGTCTGGCAAACACAACTTGTCAGTCAGTAAGAACCAGGAAAACTTCTTCTTTTGGGTGCTAGTACTAGCGTAAGACCAAGACAGGATGATTCTCTCTGTCTATGTTTGAAATGAGACAGGCCTCGGCCAAACTATAATTTGAAACCTTGGACATAACACTAAATCCACACTTAATTTAATTAAATATCGAAAGATAGCATAGTCATTTTGTGTACCAAAATCGATACGAACGATACAAGTATCGTTTCGCCGCGGTTCGCTTTTGCACACGTTACACATTACGGTTCGTTTTAAGTTGTACGCCAAGTATTATTAATTTTTGAAAGTGGTTATCAGTTATCATATCACTAGAAACTAGAACAAAGTATAGCGTGAGAAGAAGCTAGCTTTTTTTGGAATAAAGCTCAGTTTTCGTTGATGGTGTGTTCTAGTTTAGTGTGATAATGAATAATTACTTTCGGACGCAGCTAAACTACCTTGGTAAACCTTAATGCAAAGTGATAAGGTCGATAAACAGTTATTAAATGGTCTTCTTACCTCATTGAGTATAGTAGCGTTGGTCTGTAACCGCGACGTGAGTCTATTGTTTTCATCGCGCATGGCGTCCAGTCTTCTCGCAAACTCGTCTCGTTCCACCTCTCTTTCTGCGGCTTGTTCTTCCACGAATGAGCGAGTGGAACGAAGCTGGCGGTTGGCTGCCTCCAGCTGACAGAAAAAAAAAAATTACTCAACAGATATAAAATAAGAATATCCAATATTTGAACGTAAGGGCGTAGCGAAATTAATTTAACTTTATTAACGGCCAGAATCACATAAATTATAAGCTTTTTATAAATATAATTCATGCAACATCCATAGTTAACTTACAAGGAATGTACTACTCCGTTTTTGGCGATTTTTCTGTATCCAAATATATTTAACTGGATATAGAAATTTAGACTTTATTTATACATAGATCATGCGATATCGGTTTAAGGCGCGGTGTGTAGTAAAATGCGCTTTTTTGTCACCATATTTACAGACTTTTACAAGGATTTCATGCATTATTTTCTAGTATGTATAACTTCAGTCCTTGAACTACGTTATTGCTTGTCAGAAACACGACGGCTCATAATTTTCTCGATAGAATCTTAAGTTGAAAACATGCCTAACACTGTCTTTATTTCCTTATGTTAGAAGTACTACGACGAAAATGTATATGAAACTTACTTCAGTCGATAGCTTTTAAGTAAATCTTCATTATTGCTTGTCCTTTTATCGAAACGTTAATGTTTTCATTCATCATTTGATGAATTCAACATTTTGCTTACTAAATTACACCCTACGCGGCAATACCTTGCGCCCATTCCTCACGCCAGTACGCCCGTGACCACTGTCGGCGTCGGACCTATGCTAGTTTAGCGGACGTTTCATAAAATGGGTAATCAGAGTATAAATATGCAAATATGTTATACACACAATGTTTTTCAACATGCTTACGAAGAAAAGCAAAATAATTCTTAAATACGGTGACATTTCAGACATTCGTCCGTCATATTGTCATTTTATAACAAGTTGGGCAGCAAAGGCACACACCCATCTAACCAATCCGGAATTCAGTCACGATTGATAAATTGTGTAAACATATTTTAAAAGGCTATAAAATTAATCAAATTGAATAATTTTTAAACATAGATATACAGGATTCAAATATTTTAGACTGGTCATATTTTTCATAATACCGATTTCGCCTGGCAAATCGTATTACTTTTTGGCAACCGGGTTTTTTAACCTAATTAGACCCCGCTGAATCCGAATTTGCCGGTTGCTTGATCGAATTCTTGACCGGAAGTGAGATATTTGATATTAAAGGACCCTTTTTTTAGTTTTTCGTAAATAACTCTTAAACGGTGGCGCATAGCAAAACATATTCTATTACATAAGTAATCTGCATAAAATTGCCTACAAGAAAGATTTAGTACAATTTTTTGCTAGGATCAATATTCAAAGAGATATTAACGCGGGAAATTCAATTATAATCACTTCTAAGGTCCCTTTTTTTAGTTTTTCGTTAAAAAACTCGTAAACGGTGGCCAATATCAAAAAATGTTGTAATACGTTAATAATCTACACAAAATTTTGTACAAAAAAGATTCAGTACACTTTTCGCAGGGATCAATATTTAAAAAGATAATAAAGAAGGAAAGTTAATTATAATAAATTCTAAGGTTCCTTGTTTGTATTTTTTCGTTAATAATTTGAAAAGTATGACTCATTGCAAAAAAAATCTTATACATAATAACAACTTACCCGCTGCTTTGTCTTTTTAGGGTTCCGTACCCAAAGGGTAAAACGGGACCCTATTACTAAAACTTCGCTGTCCGTCCGTCCGTCCGTCCGTCTGTCACCAGGCTGTATCTCACGAACCGTGATAGCTAGACAGTTGAAATTTTCACAGATGATGTATTTCTGTTGCCGCTATAACAACAAATACTAAAAACAGAATAAAATAAAGATTTAAGTGGGACTCCCATACAGCAAACGTGATTTTTGACCAAAGTTAAGCAACGTCGGGCGTGGTCAGTACTTGGATGGGTGACCGTTTTCTTTTTGCATTTTTTTCCGTTTTTTTTTTGCATTATGGTACTGAACTCTTCGTGCGCGAGTCCGACTCGCACTTGCCCGGTTTTTTTAATATTGATCCTAGCGAAAAGTGTCCTACATGTTTCTTGTAGGAAATTTTATGTTTATTATTTATTTATAAGATTTTTTTTGCTATGACTCATACTTTTCAAATTATTAACGAAAAACTAAAAACAAGGAACCTTAGAATTTAATATAATTAACTTTCTCTCTTTATTATCTTTTTAAATTTTGATCCCTGCTAAAAGTGTACTGAATCTTTTTTGTACAAAATTTTGTGTAGATTATTAACGTTTAACAAGATTTTTTTATATTGGCCACCATTTACGAGTTATTTACGAAAAACTAAAAAAAGGGACCTTCACCCCCCTCCCCCCTACACCCTCAGCACACCCGCTAAGCTCGAGGACATTAAGTATGGTTATCTGGACACCACAAGGTATAACTGTGCCAATTTTCAAAATTATACGAATTATTTCCGCAGATTTTTTTTATTTTCTTGAGCACTAACTCGAATGTCGAAGTAGAAGTATTTTTTGTCATTACAATCTTTAAATGCTTGACTTTTACTCGTCAATTCAAAATTAGAAAAATAGTAAGTATTACAGTTAGAGTTATAAATTGTTATAATTCTTTCTTGTACAGCTAATTTTATGTACTTATTGGAGCTATGCATAATGCATAACTCAATAGTCCCACAAATTATCTTTGCTTTGCTAGTATTCTTCCTTATATTCACTACCTACTTGCCCGAAATTGACTGCTAGAGTTAGACCAAGTCTGCAACGATTTTGATAGCATAGGCAGTGCAAGTGTTATTCATAATTTCATAGAAGATTGACGTTTAAAATAACACTTGCACTGCGTGTGCAATCAAAATCGTTGCAGATTTTTCTTGGTCTAGCTCTATTACATTTTTAATGTCTATTAGTAAGTACTATTTTTTGTCTCATAACAATTTGGTATCATTTGATTAGATTCTCAGTTTGTCGCGGTATACACTTATATTGTATATAATTAATAATTATTTACACTCACCGTCTTACCTACTACCATTTTTAATTTCATTAAGTACTCATCAAAATTCGAATTTGCTAATAAATCTTATTCAATATTAATTGCCGGAAAAAATCCCGGAACTGACAATTCAGAATACCGATGTCGTCAGAATAAGGACGTAGACGTGCTGCGCGGGAATGGTGCGGTGCGCCGCGCGGGGCGCCCGCCTGCCCGTTCTACCACGCGTCTGCTTCACCCCCTTGAAAACGTAAAACTCGAGTATAAGAGCGCCTTAAGCTAATTTTATCTACAACCTACTTAGATATTTAGTTCTATATAAACTAAAGTAGATTTGGACGGTCTAAATTATAATCATCGATTGGGCATTAAGGTTTTTAAGACTTTTTTAAATTAGAAATTATTTATGGGTTCACTACTCAGAATCACAAGCTAAAGGTGTATTCTGTTTTTTCCCATTACGTTACTATTTTTCATATATTTTTATGACAGTAACAGAATGGATGGAATGAAAAATGTGTACAAATCATGGGCCACGTTTTTTTCTAGGAACGATAGAGAACCTGATTCTGAGTACAAAAAAATATTAATTAAAAAGTGGTGTATACTACTATGTGTGTGGTGTATAATGTATAATAAAGTGGCTGAGTTATGATGAAAACACAAAAGCCAAGTAATAATAAAAAAATAGAGTAACATTCATTATCATGCCACGTTCCGTACCGGAACCGTTTAGTACCTTTTCGCAGCACATTTTGTGGACCGGCGACTCGGTCAGTCGTCTCACCTGCGTGTCGGTGCGTCGTGCCAAACAATGCGACAATCGTGAGTTAGTGGGGTTAGTAAGCGGGTGGAAAGATAATGGGTATGCGGGTAAAATTATAGTTAGGTTATCATGAACACATTTGTTCATGCTATATGAGTTTAATAATTGGGATAGAGCAGCGGTCGGCAACAGGCGGTCCACGGGCTGCATGTGGCCCGCGAGCCACCTTGGCTACTTTGTATGTAATATTGACAAACGACAATGTTTGCTAAAGTCACAAATATTACCAAAGTGCGACCCGCGTCAACTTCGTTAACTACAATGTGGCCCTTGGCTGCTAAAAGGTTGCCCGACCGTTGGGTTGGAGTAAGTTTTTGTTAGAAATTAAATTTTTGATAGAAGCTTTAATCGGCGCCTGTTTCAACAGGCAACTAATACTTATCGAAACAATTCTAACAAATTCCAGATATAATGAGGTTGCATTGTTTTATTATAGAGTTGTTATCGTCTCTTGGAGCGGACTGTTTGCATAAGAGTTAGGGTCGGTTGCACCAAACTGTTCGTATCGTTAAAGAGTTCGCTAAGTCTGTCAAATGGGGTCGGTGCAACTGGCCCTTAATCAAGCTTATCACAATTGGAATCAGTTGTTACCTGCTGCTGCAAGTCATCTCTCTCCCGGTGCAGCGCGTCGTAGCCGGCGCGCAGCACCCTCGGCGAGGAGCCGTCCAGCGACACGGAGCCCGAGTCCGGCGCGCGGCGAGGGGGAGCTCGCACCGGCAGCGACGGCGTCTGGTGGTGCTGCCCCGTGCCGTACCTGATACAGGACCACACGCTGTTTACTGTCCATCGGTCCACTGTATTACAATAGTACATTGTAGGAGAGGACGGAAAACCGCTAAAAGATGAACGAGTGAGTTTGAGGGCCGACACGTCAGTGGAGGCCCTCAAATAATACGAGTCCATCTTTAGCGTTTCCGGCCGAGGCATTACATAGTGCTTTTCTCGACTACTGCGAGGAAATAAGAAAATATTTGCATAACTATTGTACTAGCCCGCGATTTCTCTGGTAGCAAATTACTAGCCACTGCCTGTGCTGTCTCTTGAATTTCGGTAGGCGTCAGCGTAAGAATATCATTTTCTTCACTAGAAGAACTCATTTTTATAGCGAGCGTAGATACGTGTTTCTTGTATTATTTAGTCAAACACAATTTACACTGTCCAATTCAGTGAGTATTTTCCGATCCCGCCTTTTTTACTTTTTTTATCACTTTTAAGAGGCATTTTTCTGTTGTTTGCTTCAAACCGACTCTAAACTTAGAAGCGTTTTTGCTAAAAATCTACAAACAGCTACAAAAGTAAAAAACGCCTTAAGCGTGAATCGAATGAACTGACTGAATGAATGAATTGTTTTGACATTTCTTTTTTTTTAAACAAGAAATTGGTCCTATAAATAACCTAATTTTATTTTTGAAGTAAAAGTTGCGCCAAAAAAGACCTTTTATTGATTTTTATGTTTTAAATGATACTCATTGCTGTAGCGAACCGTCACCAATGACAGATGATGATAACAATGAAACATTGTAGTAGTGGTGGTTCAGGTGCTACAGCTATTGCCTACTTTCTAGCTTGGTTTTAGACCATCTATTGCCACATTTCCGAACAGTGGCGTGAAAATGACATAAGGTCCCCTGATAGACAGTTAACACATTCATTGTCACTAAGTGCTTACTACGGGTTACGCTTGTAGCACGTAGCCACGGTTTCGCCGTATGAAGCGCGTAATCGCTAGGAACAGTGTACCCGACAATCGGGTTCTTGGCCTTGAATGTATTAACAGTGCTATTGATAGTACGAAACAAGGACCGACATCGAACGGCAAGATCATATTTCTGTTCCTACTTAATTCGACACAAACACAAAACTAAGAAATAGTATAGAACAAAATGGTGGAATATGGATCACTCGCAAAATTTAAAGCAAAAACCGCTCTACCCGATTCTATTCTTTGATAAAATTGACACCTTTGGCAAAACGTAACGATGTACAACACATTATATCCAATTCTCGTAAGATTTTGATATAGAAACGATCCCAACTTACCCTTCTACGACGAGATCACACGAGTGTCTCTCGGACTGCATGAGTTGTGCGACTTTTATAAGTGCGGCTTCCAGATCCGAACGCAGAAGATTCTCGCGCTGCAGGCATTCCATCATTGCCTCCTCCATGTTCTGAAATAATATAATATGGTTAAACATGGTAAAGAATCTCATACACAGATAAGAATTGTGTAACAACGAACACGTATGAATTCTCGTAATAGAAATAAAAAAAACTATATAGTGAAGAATCCCAATTTTCATATAATTGATATTATTTGCAACTACGAAACATCGCATCGGATTTCTTTTCTCCTTCGAGATATATATTTTGCCTTGTTTGAGAAGACGATGGTTTTCAATACATTACAAATGACTATTTAGTGGAATGGCGTTTCTAGCCTCCTTAGACGTGCGATTTGTATAGAGCCATTGGAACATAATCTTATCTTTTAGCATTAGTAGCGTACCTTCCTGTGAAGTTCGCAATTTTCGCAGCTGTTATGCCTCGAGTCCAGCTCTTCTACAAGTTCCGTGATCTGCACCTGGCTGGATTCCAGCATGGGCGACTCTGGCACCGGTTCTGTAAACAAACGACATTACTTTAGAAATATAATACTAAATTAACTGTCAAATGCCACATTTAATCGTGAAATAATAATCTTAGGGTCGGTTTGATCAAATAGACATACGCGTAATCGCAGTTCGTTAAAGATGTAAAAAAGTCTGAAAAAATTAATAAATATTAAGGGAATACAATTTTACACAAATCGACCTAGGTCCACAGTAAGCTCAATAAAACTTGGCTTGGTCTCATTTTTAAAGCCCATCTATCCATACAGGAAACAAGCAACACCTTCGGAGTCTACGTCTGCGAGGAGACACAAGTCTGTAGCGTAACTTCGATAAAGGTAAACTGAGGAGATCACTAATTAATACTCACTTCCTTTGACTCTTGCAGCAGCTTCCAACAATTCTTGTGCTTCCTCTCTCAATCTTCTCAAGCTGAGCTCCAATTTCCTCTTAATATCGATGCTAACGTCCCTCTGCTCCTGCAGAAAGCCAGCAACACCTTCAGAGTCTAACTTAATAAAAACTTAGTACCACTAAACTTACTTCCTTTAACTCTTGCAGCAGTTTCCAACAATTCTTGTGCTTCCTCTCTCAATCTTCTCAAGCTGAGTTCCAATTCCCTCTTGATATCGATGCTAACGTCCCTCTGCTCCTGGAGAAAGCCAGCAACACCTTCAGAGTCTAAATCTGCGAGGACAGATAAATCTGGTGCGAAGTGAACGTGTTTGCTGCGCGCTAGGGTTACGTCGAGATTGGGCGTGGACGGGCGGGGTTCTTCGATTAGTGACGCCCTGAAAAAAGAAAACGTATTTACTGAATATTTATAGACTTTTTTAAAATGATTATCACTGGCTAAACAAGTGACCAAAAATGGAGGCCTATGAGAAATCCCATCAACACTTTATAGAAACTGTAAATTTACCGATTCATGGTATATCGTGAGGTGACAACCAAATTCACTAATCAATCCTAACTACTAGTAGGAAAGAAATCCTCCTCCTCCTGAGGCACATATAGTGGAAATATGAGCTGTCTTCGGATGAAGTCTCGGTAGCTCAGTTGGCAGAGCGATGGGCTAGTCGTCCAGAGTGACGAGTTCAAGCCTCGTCCGAAACAGTGATTTTTCCACTTTTATATTATTTCAAAGCTATTTTGTTTGGCAACTACTATGATTCACTACGGCTTGGAATAAGTGGAACTTGTGGTAGTTCATCTTTTAATGAAAGCTCATATCATAAATACATTCATCTGTTAAAAGGACCCAACTAAATATAATTTGTAACAAACTGCAAGTGTCGTTCTTGGAATAGCATTATTAATTGCATAGCAAATTTCAGTTAACTGAAACCTTTCTTATAATAAATCTAAACCTTAAGACTTATGACGTAAAGTCTCTTTTGCATTTACACTTTTACGTATGAGTAAGTTAATGTAACGATCTCAAATAACGCATGCCATGTATAGATGTTCTTGAAATTTCAATCTTACGTAAAGTAATTTAAAGTTGATATTTCTATGAAGCTTTTAGTAGTTGTTGCCTTTTTCTTTTGTGTCAACTTAAAGGTTACTATTGGCGGGGATCCAACAGGATATTAAATGCAGCCCCTTCAACTCACAAATAGGATATGGACGAGTTTAGATTCACCTAAAGACATAGAAATTTACGACGCGCGGTTTTCAGTTTGGACGGGCATTTCATTTGGACGGATGAAATCATTGATGTATGTCAAGGTATCTGAATGTAGGTTTGCAGTACGCAAGATAGATATAATAGTAAAAAGATTCTTACAAAAACCCTTTTGTTTGTTTTCATGCCAATTATTTGTGTGTTGAAATAGACGCTTGATTTTATGTTTCAAAAGAAACGTAACTGTGTTTTGGCTCCACGTGTGTATGTTTTTTTGGCAGTAAAATGCAGTTACAACATGCGATGTCACTGGGTTACAATCACAGTTTCAACACAGTAGAGTAATAGATTTTGTTTGGGTTATGTCGAAACTGATAGAAAATACGAGAGTATAATCCCTTGCTAGATAAGAGCAACCGGTAAAAATACTAAGAAGTATATTTGTGTCGAAGTCTAGTCAAAGGTCCCACTTTGTCGCTTACCATAAGGACGAGATTACCTTGTATCTTTATACGAATAACCTGTCAAAGCGTCCTTATGGCAAGCGAGAAAGTAGGACTTTTTGGACCAGACACATTTAAGGCGGATTTGGAAAACTTTTACTCATGATTCTCATGAGTGATTAAGGGACGCGTCACATCAGGAAGCCCTGTGAATGTCAGTGGCCGCTCCATTGGTGGACTGAAAACCGGTACGACCCAAACTCCACTTTGCTTAGGTAATACATATGTGGTGTTAAGAGTCCGTAGCAAGCTCGGCCGAAATCCACCGTCCTATACAATCGAAGGTTCGTTCTCGTTTTAAAACTACGTGTTGGATTGTAATGAAACTTTGCACATACAATGACATGAGGCATATCTATGCCGGTAATTCGTTTATATAGCTCCAGCTTATAAAACAAACGAAATTAAGCAAAAACAAGTTTTGCATGAAAAACTTAAAATCGCTGTATTTTTTTAACTATTGTATCTGAAGCTACAAACTAGTTGCCGGCATATATATAGCTTATCCTATTGTAGTGCAAAGTACAATGTTTCAGAGCAATCTAGCAAGTCGTTTAGCGTAAGCTACATAAACTTATTACAGGCATATATATTACCTTATCCTATTGTACAAAGTTTCAGAGCAATATAGCTAGTCGTTTTAAAATGAGAGCGTAGCTAGTTTGTATGGAGAACCGAGCTTGCTGCGGACTCTTAAGGCCCTCATAACCTTAATGTGCATGTTATGCCTATTCTAATAAAATATAAACGTACTCAGGCAGCAAACGCGAGAGCAGCTCGGCGAGCACGGTGCGGTTGAGCTCATCCTCCGCGGCCGCGCAGTACGCTACCAGCTGACCGACGATACGCTGCAGGCTTGTGGCTACGCGTTTGAAGCTGTCCCTGTAACAATTATATTAGGTTTAGGACAAGGTATAGATGACACTGACCCGAGGCATAAATACATAAGGGACTCCTTTATGTGAGGATTAGTGTGAGATAGCAAAATAAATCGGCCAAGTGCGAGTCGGACTCGCGCGCGAAGGGTTCAGTACCATTACGCAAAAACGGCAATAGTACATTTCGATGCTAGTGCGGAAGGTATGTCATTACTTCACGAGTACCGAGATATTTTGCCACGAGCCGCAGGCGAGTGGGAAGACTCGGGACGAGTGAAGAATGACATTTCCGCACGTGTATCGAACGACGTTTTTTAATACAGTTGCGAAAAAATAAGTAAAACATTGTTAATCGTACACTAAACAAAAGTGGTAACAGTGACAGCTCGCTTAGACGTCGTCTTTAAGTATATTATATCTATGGGCGTTTGGCAGCTATTCCGTTCCATTCAGACACCTTATTAAGAACGGAATTTTCAATATTCAATATTAAAAAATAAACGTGTTATAATGATGAAGAGGTAAGTATTAAAATATGAAATATGTATATTTTTCATATTCTTACATTAACAGTAGGTTTTTATGCTGATTACGACGTTTAAAGGAAACTAATATTAACACTCATCAATAAGTAGTCGTGAATTGGAACAAGTATAAATTTAAAAAAATTGGAAAAGTAAAAAGCACTAGTTCGACATAACCAACTTTCCGCACGCTAAACAGCTACGTAAAGTAGCACTTTGTGAGCAACTGTATTAAAAAAATTGTTGTATGGGAGCCCCACTTAAATATAGATTTTATTCTGTTTTTAGTATTTGTTGTTATAGCGGCAATAGAAATACATCATCAGTGAAAATTTCAACTGTCTATCTATCACAGTTCTTAAGATACAGCCTGGTGACAGACAGACAGACGGACAGTGGTCTTTGTAATAGGGTCCCGTTATTACCCTTTGGGTACTTACGGCACCCTAAAAATGACACCCTTAACGACCACGCGCTTAAAGCTGACTACCAGTTGATCGGTTGAGTTGATATTCCATGTTGAATAAGGCGGAAGTCATGCATGCAAACCATGCATTGAAAACCATGTCAGTTACAGAAAATGTTAAATGACGTGTAACGCTTGTTATCAATAAACGATTGATTGATTGATTGATTGATATAGCCCACCTTTCCTTAGTGACCTCCTCAAGGTGCCTGTTCTGGTCGAAGGTGGTGTGGCGCCGCTGCTTCCATTTGTCCGCCTCGCCGGCCTCCTCGCGCAGGCTCGACAACTGTTGACAATCAATCTAGTTTTAGACAACGACATCTATTGACAGTTTATAGGCGTATTACGCTTAATCAATAGGTTAGTTTACTACAGTCCGTCTTATACAATAGTCTACAAACTACGGAAGTACGGAACGCGATCCTGCCCATTCGGACCGCGAAAAATGCCAAATTCCATACAATCTAGCCCGTGAAAGGAAGAGAAGGCCTGTCTCCGGCCAAAAAGCGGTCAGAAAGTTTAAAGACTCCTGTTCGAAGCTAGGAAGCTTGGAAGGAAAAATTGATGGCAAGAGGGGAAAGGGAAGCAGGTGGTTCAATTGCCTGACAACATAAAAAAATGGACGAACGTGGATAACGCCGCCATGCTGACAAGACTGGCTAAGAACAGGAGAGAAATGGCAAAGGTGGTATGACGTCCGTTAGGGCATGGCAAATAAAGAAGAAGAAGGCATCTGCTGCATCGACTTTGACATAAGAAAATTTGGCGTTTATTGTGGCACTTTAACACTTTCAGTCAGTGTAGAGTTAGATGAACTCAACATTCGGATGATTTATCTTATTAAGTATCAATATGTGACGTTCCACGGGAAAAGGTACCTTATGAGGGTTTCTAGTTTCGGAGATAAGAAATGTTTTGTAAAGAGGTGAAAAAATGCTCAATTTTTTTTTATTGTGTGATCTGAAACCTTAATGCGTAACGTTTGTTTACCTGTTTTTATTTTTGTTATAAGTTAGTTATAAGCCTAGTAATGTCGTCTCAGAGTTTAGTAGAAAAGGTACCTTATGGAAAAAAGATTGAAAATTCCCAAAAAAACTAGTCAATACGGGAAAAGAAGTTTGGTAGAGAACTGTATTAGCATTCTGCAAAACTAATTTGATAATTTCAGTTCTGGTTGGGGCGCCTCGCAAATATTATAACCGTACATCGACCGACATCACAAATCCAAGTAGCCTGCTATTATACCAAAGTTACTCTCGTCAAGTCTTTCTTAACTAGAATAATCTTCATTTGGTTTGGTCGCATGCAGTAAATCAGCCATTGGTTTGCTGAAAAATGCCAATACCCGACGCATTACCTTATGGAATATCTGAGGTCATTGAACCTCAATGCCGCTTATCTTCAATAGCAACCGAAATATATTATTGATAAGAAATAGACGATTTATACCATCTTAACCCCAAAATATTATTAGTTTATCCTAACTGTTCCATCATCATCATGCCTCATCATGTAACTTAATCACAAGGTACCTTTTCATTACATACAAATTATTGGTCTTTTTTAAGATTATTATGACGAAGAACTAATTAAATTTGGGGCAGTTTAATGTAAATTAATATCTTCTATTCATAAAAGATAAACTGTAATATGATTGATATTTTGTAGTGATGTATTATTAGATTTATTTCCATAAGGTACCTTTTCGTAAATGTATGGAGCAAATACTGTTATTGTTATGTAAGTTTAAAGTGGCATAAGGGGTTAAATATAGTATTTAGTTGGGGTTTTAGGATTTATTTCATTTGAATGACAGAATTTCTTTCATATGTGCTCAGAAAAATTGATTGTGTGTCACATTAAAAGTAAAAATATTGAATTTTGTGATTTTATATGAAAAAGTCAGAAAATACATTTTCACCTCTAAATCGGTATTGTTTTTTGCTTAAACTGTCTGTCAGTGTCGTTTTCTAATAGATAAAATTTAAATCTTGAGAGCTCATTGCAATCAATCGTGAAAATGAAATAAAACTTTATTTTCAAGAGATTGGTTAGTATACACATAAATCAGTCGATATCAAAAGTTTCTATTTGCATTACAGAACAAGTCGCAATATTTTTTTAATCTCAGATATATAAGGTATTATTATTTGTAGTCAACTATGTAACTTACTTCAGGAACATAGTTTTTTAGGCGGCTAAACTTAAAACTTCTCTATCGTAAAGTTGCTAATTTCACAACATTATTTTCAAAAAATCATATCTCTGTAACTACGCAACCTAGAAGGTTGATCTTTTGTGTTATCGATAGCTTATTTATTGTAGATTACTGGGGTATGCATAACTCCATACCCGCCATAAGGTACCTTTGACCGTGGGACGTCACATATTGTCTATCATTCCTTGTAAAAATCACGGAAATCACTGCCAAGATCAATTAAAACATAAGTATACACAATATTATGTACGTGTTAACGTTCACGCACGACCTGTGATCCCACCGCAGGGATAACAAGTCCAACGCATACGTTATACAATCGAGATGTGTCATACTAACATCATTAACTGATCATCGATAGACCTTATATCTTTGCAATAAGGATCATGACTCATCAGTTTACAAGGGTAACTTATACCTCGATACTATTAAATTGCAACTTACATAAACTCTCAGTTATCGATAAAATATACCTTAGGTACTATGGTTTGAAGTTGATTATTAAATGTCGGTAATTTATCGCGTATTTTATATTTATGCTACGTGAGAATTGCAGTAGCAGAACGAAATCTCTTGTACTTTTTGGAACTTTGATTTTTTTTCTGCTTCATATCACTGACAGGACGATGATTTTTTTTCTGCTTCATATCACTGACAGGACGATGATTTTACAAGAGTCAGTGTTTTGCAATAAACAGGGCATAGCACAGCGAGGAAAAGAAAACATAAATATTGCGTACTCAAGAATATATTTGTAGTATGTTTGTCTTGGCGTTACCAACAAAAATATAAAACACTTTGCAAAGTAAACGATTTACTACTCGTACAATCGCAATCTGATATATCGGAGCGGATAGGGTTCTCACAAATATCTGACCACGACTACCTCTATTATTGAATAGATTGACTGACACGGATGTATTTCCTATTAGTTATATTCCATTCTATAAAACAAAACATAATTATTGTCTTCAAGGAAATTTCCATTATTCATTGTTACCATGACGCCATCGTATTTTATAACTTATCTTAAGAGATTTATTATGATTAAGAAAAAATCGACCTTACGAGTTCGTTAACTCATATATTTTGAGGTAACTGGACTGTCAAACGTCAAGTTTTGACAACCAGGCGGTCTAGCATGAATTGCGTTCTTGCGCGCGCTCCATACATCAAGCGCGACTTCAAGTATGCACTCGAGCGCGAGAACGCAAATTATGCTAGATCTCCCGAATTACCACATGTACGGCCAAACAGTGCCATCTAAAACAACTGTCAAATTCGAAGCACGAATTTTATTTTACTTATGATTTTGATATTCTTCTACAAATAATAACTCCTCATATGAAACAAATGGGATATATCATCGAGCATAAAGATTAACTACGACATTAAATCGACTATACACATAAATATAGTGCCACCACAACATCGGAGCACCTGGTCTGGTTACATCTGTGGGCTAAATATAACCCAGGTCGTTGTGCGGTAATAAATATAATGGGTAGTGTAAGTGCTCCATTACACACCTATTCATGTACTTTTACAGATAGAGTTTACTCTGAAAGGAATGCTTGTATAAAAATAGCTACTTCCTCTACTTTGTAATGTTATTTTCACTTAAAGGGGCTACGCCGTTAATTTGTGTGTAATAGATTATTTAGTTGGCGTTTTATAGATTGTCCAACGATTCGAAAATCAACTCCGATTCCTTTAAAACTAGCTCGTACTTGGCTAGTTGTATTAATGAATCGTGGAACGAATAGATGACAAAAAAAACATACTTAAAGGTAAAATCAAATGCATGCATCGTAAAGGCGTACCGTACAGTAATTATTTAATTAGGAAAAAATCGATCCAGTAATTTATATACACTTATGAACATACCGTGAACCTCCGCAACATCACCATAGTGCTCGTCACATCTCACTAAGTTCCGAAACACAACGCATATTCACAAACACTATATTTCACTAACATTTCACCACTTCACTTTACAACACCCTATAATCAGCAGAAAAGTAAAAGTAACAGATGAAAAAAGAAGATGTTAAAAGTAGAAGATGAGACTATCCAATAGGCAAAAGTATCCAACATTTGCTAATAGCTTTATTAAATAAAAGAGATGCATGGACAAGACAGATGTTACAGACACTTTTGAACGCAAACTGTAGAAATATTACTCTATTTATAAAACTATTAGAGATTGGCAGATCATTTTGACGCATTGTTTTGCCCGCCAGCATTATCACTAAAACAAAATACTCACATAGTAACAACAACATTGAAAATCATAACCATGAAAAAACAAAAGAAGATCAATATTCGACAGATACCTACTATGATTCACATCGACCATGACCGAAATAACAACTAAATCTGAGATTAAAACTCAAAAATATTTACTAATCTCATAAACTAATCTTAGATGGTGAAATAGTTTTACACGAAAATCTCCGAATTGCGAAAACCAACTATCAATCATTGAGGATACAAAGCTATCAAAAGATTTAAAACTATAAATTATACCTTGAAAACTGGGGCCAGATTTGAAGAGAGCACATTAGACATAAAAGTGTGAAGATTTAGAGAATTAGGTCACAACATCAAACTGATGTCGAAGCTTGGTGACACATTGAGTGAGTCATCTACCCACGTAAATTATATCGGGGAGAAATGGAGGTAGAATGGAAATTTTTATCCACCTCCGAAAAATGAGTCGAGTAAAAAAAATGTAAACAATGAATTGATGTATTTAACTGAGTACTTTTATAACATTTTTGTTGCCCACAAAAAAGAAAAACTAACGAGACATAATTAATCAACATTTTAATATGATTTGATTTTCTTTAGTGTCTTTATTTATACATATTAGTTGTTCATTGTCTTCTGAATTTCACTTATCAATGTCTCAAAAAACTAACTTTAATAACTTGACACAAGTCAAGCTATTTTAAAAAGACACATGTCAACTTTATTTCTCACTTTGACAAAAAACTATCAAAGCTAACCATTAACTAGTATGAAACTCGAAACGAATCCCATACAGCGCGTAGAAAAACAAAGGCAGCTGTACAGACAGACAGAAATAGATATTAGTAAAAAAACTACGCGCACAAACGGATGCACGTGTACTATTAGACCAGATATATCTACACAATTTTGAACTTTAGTCGCTTGAGTTAAAGTTCAGTGTGTGTGTGTTGATGGTGACGTTCAATTGTTTTTAAACACAATGACGTAGTACTAGAGGGGGCAAAGCCGCTGGGAAAAAGGTTAAATAAAGCTAGTTTATAGGGTAATTGTAGACTAATTTGGTTTTGCTTTCAAGTACATATACATACTTTAAAATACGTTATCTGGACGTTTTTAAAAGTTATAATGTAAGAAAAAAACCTGCCAAATAATTGGCAGGTTTTGTTCTCAGACCCGACCCGACCGAAGTTTCAGTTTCGGCAGGTATTGCAGGCCAACAATTTGCCGAACCTTTTGTGCGCGCCGAAACTTAAACCACAAATTTTGGTTTCGGTTTCTGCAAGTTTCAGCATAAAAATTGGTTTGGAAACTAGATGAAAGGTTCAGTGCAGTACCTTCAGTATCGCTCGGTCGCTTCGGCCGGACACTATTTTGCACTTACTGAAATAACCGTTGGACCAATTCGGTCAAAAGTCTCAATTTAGTGTCAGGGGTATAAAAACAAGGTTTAGTTCAGTGTAGGGATGTTGCGGAGCTTCGCCTCCGGATCCGACATACCGGAACTTCCGTTTAGTTTTACACCTCTGCCTCCGCCTCTGGTATTTTTCATTTCTAACCTCCGGCTCCGTAAAATTTTTACCGGAGTTATATCGGAGCTGGAAGTAATGCGATGGTTGCGGTAGCGGCACGCGCCTACAAGTTTTGACGTAAAAAGCTACTCGGATCCGCCTCCGGTAAACCTCCGGATCCGGCTCCGGATTCAAATCTGGTAACGGCTCCTACTTCACATCCGGCTCCGACTTCGTTAATTTTTAGGGTTCCGTACCCAAAGGGTAAAACGGGACCCTATTACTAAGACTCCGCTGTCCGTCCGTCCGTCTGTCACCAGGCTGTACAGTTGAGATTTTCACTTATTTTTTCTTTTCATTAAACAGATGATGTATTTCTGTTGCCGCTATAACAACAAATACTAAAAAGTACGGAACCCTCGGTGGACGAGTCCGACTCGCACTTGTCCGGTTTTTTTTTCGAAACTCCGGATCCGGCTCCGGCTCCGGTAAAGCTACCTCCGTAACATCCCTTCAGAGACAAGGACAAGGACCCAACCCTAAGAATATCTCACATTACTTTTCACATCACCTATTCGGAAAAAGCCTTTTTCTTCCCTGCTAGGAGGGATCAAAGTGGCACTTTTCTTCCCTGCTAGGAGGGATCAAAGTAACACTTTTCTGTTCTAGCACACTATTTTTAGATTATTTTGCAAATTATTTTTTAACTTAAATAATCTGTTTAAGCATCAGATTGTGTTAATACTAAGATTTTTTTATTTTCCTCATAGTTGATGTGAAAAGCAGTATGTGTCACACGGTATCAAAATTATTTTGTCTTGGGCGTTAACACTTGAATCCCTCATTACGCTCAGGATTCTACTTTAGAATCCCTCACTACGTTCGGGATTCTATTGTAGAATCTATCGCTTCATTCAGGATTCAATGTACGCCCTTGACGGAAATATATCATTTTGATCCCTTGTAACACAAACTACTATTTATTATTGTGTTCGCACGCGTCCGCCTTGCAACTTGCTTTCAGTTGGTCCGGCGCAGCAGATGCATTTCTAAGAACTTGCTACGGCTGCTCAGAGAAAACGACGTAAATAGTCTTCATGCGATAAATACTGTTTTGAAGCTGGTTCTAATTTCTGATACATTAATGAATGATATAGGACCAGGACATAAACCACTTAACAACAAACGACTGTCACGCGCAAAAAATAAATGAATTCCTGAGCTATCTTATTTATTCCTTTAAAAACTAGTAAACTTTAACTCACAGAGAGTAGCCTCGCGACCTCGCGAGCATAGCTTAAAACTCAATAAATATATGGCTGCGTCATTTTGAAAAAATCCAAAAACTGAATCGATCGAAACATTATATTTAATAATCGAACCTGCTAACAAAATTTCACGTGAATCGGACGAGAATTGCGACTTGTAGAGGAGAAGATAAGACACGAAAGCATTTTTGCCCAAGCTGAAACGAGACCTTCGCCAACGCCCGGTCAACAATGTTTATAAGTAAACAATAGTAGATTGTACAACAAGGGCATAAAGTGACCCATTTTTACCCGAGGCAATTTTTTGGTCTGAGCGAAGCGAAGACCAAAATAGTAGACGAGGGTAAAAATGGACATTTATGCCCTTGTTGTACACTGCTTTTCACTTCGATTGCGAGGAAAATATACAATAAATCAAATATTTTAGGTTATTTTAACGTATTTATTCAAGACTAAAGAAAATTGTTCTTGGGCCGGTCGGAGGCGCGGGGCACGCCGATCGGGAGAGCGCCGCTCGGGGGCGCGCCGGCAGGGCTGGCAGTTTGTATGGCAGAATTTGGACTTTATTGCTAAGTCAATAAGGGTCGTAATAGATGAATTTACTTTGTGCTCTAGAGCAAAAAATGCCATTTTATGTCGTAACACTTTTTGAGCATGAGAAGTGAAAACACTATTTATTGTGACCCTCTCATCTCGCCTTGATTGTCCCAATTTGTCGACTTATGGAATTGTAGATTGGCAAGGGAAATGGATAATAGATCCAATGGCCTCTATATCCACAACAGTCATTTCACAGGCAGTTCGTGATTACGTTGCGACGCTGATGACTCGATACAAACAGCAACACTTAACTGTCCATCGATGGATCTTATGCTTTTAGTAATAAGGTTTACTGTATGTACTCCTAACTTTACCAAAAAGGGCGTTCTTTATCAATGAAGGAAATAAACAACCAGTCACAAATAAAGCCAATATATTCAAAATAATCCCAAACCCTTATATACAATCCCAATAAAAATGTCGTTAGCGCGATGTAGAAATCGCCACTCCCGGTACAGCGCCATCTCGCGTGATATTCGGTAAACATGTTTGTATGAAACCTACATTATGGAAGTACGGACGCGAACATGCCGCCCACCAAGAACTACAGTTCTTAACCCAATTTAGAACTACATAAAACAGAATAAACTTAACACATCATATTTAACAGAAATTTCAATTTTGAACAAGTAACTAAAACATAACATTTAGTCGTTGAAAAACTACACTTTGAAAAACTAAACCATAACATTTATTCGGCTAATGGCAAAACAAACATTTTTGAAGTGGACCTTTTTATGAGACTAATCTTACATGAGATTATCATCTCGCGTTACCCTGTCCAAACCTGAATGCGTTTCAACCACTTGATTGCCATATAGCCATATAGCTCTTTCACCAGAACTACATCCCCTACCTCTAGTTCTGGAGTTTGCAGAGACCACTTGTATAGAGTATTTTCCTACCCTTGTAAACACGTATATTGTTGTGCACGGCGTAATCTACCCCACTACGTACAAAGGGCATTGCCATATTCACCCTGGGTGATGGTAATTCCCTTAGCAATTTATTCCGATTGTTGACTGCGGTCCGAACACATGGAATACATTTATTGACATAAGCCTTTGCCAAATTTTTGAGACCTGGGATACAAAACTTGGCACTTATATTGTTAACCATCAGCGGTGGTCCTCCATGTAAAGTCTGGAAATGCGTATCTCGAAGGATAAGCCGAGTTAACCACGCTGATTTCTGCAACAACATTGGATGCTTTTCATCATAATTTATGTCAGCACCCTGGAGCCGCCCACCAACACGAATTATTCCGAATTCATCGAGTTGAGGAGTAAACGAGGTAAGTTGACTTTTCTTCTTTAGTTTACCCTTTATAATTTCTTCTATTTCTTTCGCATATGCTTGCTGCTGACTCTTTTTTACCATGATTGCTAAAGCTTCATCTAATTCACTTTTCAACAGATAAGTATGACTTTTTCTTTTATTTTTCAGGAACCTTCGGCAGTACGCAACAACTCTCAACAACTTGGTAAGTGAAGAATACTTCGACCATATAGAATCTTCGCCGTCCGATCGAGTTACTGCAGTTTCCAGGTGAGTATGTATTTTTCTTTCTGCTAACTGAGTATGCTTTGGTTTTGATACTTTAGAGTCAATCACTTTCTGTTTCAGCCCTTCAGGTCCGTTAAACCAGAGTTCTTGTTTACTTACTTCGGATGCTGAGATCGGTTTTGACTTATAATCTACCATATTTTGCTCCGACTGTACGTGACTTATCCTTGGCTGATATATAGGACCTATCGTTATGTTCATCCCGGAACGGTAACCTAACAAAGTGGCGTCCGTTCTCATCCCGTGCAGTAGTCGCTTCGTTTATCTCCTCACTCCTCTTTTCCTCAGGTGTTAAGATCCTTGGATTGTTGGTAGGTTCTGATTTAAGTTCCCAATATGACCTATCCAACTGTTTCACCCGAGTGTGCATGCTAACCAGCCTGCAGGAGATGTCAGCCTTTAAACCTACGTCACCACATATAATCCATCCTAGAGACGTCTTTTGGGCCACCATAGTCTCTTGAGGTGATTTGATTAGACCTGGTTGAATGATTCGAGCATAGACCTTAGCTCCCAACAAAATGTCTATTTGATTTGGAGTGTGATACTCAGAATCTGCGAGCTCGACACTTTGTAACTCAGGCCAGGAGGTGATGGTTACGTTTGCAGAGGGTTGGTTCGTGGTAACTTTGTCAATCACATAAGCTGTTACTTCAATGACACTGTTAGAATCGGTGCGTGATGCAATTGTGACTTGAACCGTTGACTTCAACGCTGTAATCTGCTGACCTCTCAATCCCGTTACCGAAACCTTAACTGCAGTTTGTTTTAACCCTAACTTCTTAACTGCAGCTGCGGTTATAAATGAGACCTCTGAGCCCGGATCTATCAATGCCCTTATTTGATGATGTCTTTCATTTTCCCTTGATATGGCTTTCACTACCGCGGTAGCCAGTAACCCTTGCTGTGAGACTTCATTCACGAAGTGATTTGAAACACTGGTTCCCGGTGTAGCTTCTCCCGTTGAATTTGTGACTTGCTGTATATGATCCTGTGATTCCTGTGCCACAGCTTGACTGGCTGATGGCTCCCTATTTTCATTGGCTTGCGTGTCCCCCTTTTGATGTAGCAGCGAGTGATGTCGTCTGTTACAGATTTGACAGTTTATTGTCAATTTGCAGTATCTGGCAGAGTGATTATTACCCAAACAGTTGAAACACATCCCGTTGGTTTGAACAAAATTACGCTTAACATCCATATCTAAAGCATTGAAGTCTTTGCAATGTATTATCCTATGCTCACCTTTACAATAATTACAAGATACATTGTTTGTGATATGCAGACTACTAACTTTTTGCACCTGATTGCCCTTGACCTGACTGAAATTCCCCTTGTAATTATTACTCACATATTTAGGCTGTTGGACAAATCCCGATTTCGGTTCCAAAAATTCCAAAGAATGGTATCGCGTTTGCAAAAAGTTCTTAAATTGTTCCAGTGTCGGTAACTGTTCAGACAGAGATACAGATTCGCTTACTTTACACTCCCAGTTTTTCCGACTTTCTGGATCCAATTTATGACTGACAATGTAAATGATAATAATATCCCAAGTGTTTGTATCAATTTTGAGACTAGACAATGCATTCAACGTTTCTGTGGTACAATCTAACATATGCTTAATGTCAGTGGCAGACTCAGTCAGAAGAGTCTTTTGTCCAAAAAACCTCTTTAAAATGCAATTCGCTAAATATTGCTTGTTATTATAGCGACTCTCTAACTGGGTCCAACACTGGTCATAACTTTCACTAGTAATGGGTATGTGTCTAAGAAGCTGCTCCGCTTCGCCTGTCAAATGCGCCTTGAGGTAGTGAAGTTTCTGGATGTCATCGATGTCCTGATTTTTGTGGATGAGTGAAATGAACAAATCCCGGAATCCCATCCACTCCTCATACTTTCCCGAAAAAGTAGGAATCGTGATCTTAGGGAGCTTCACATGACTCGATTTTGACGTTGATGCAGTAGTTGACAACATGGGACTAGTATTGCTGGGTGTTGCCGTTAACTTGCTCATAGCGTTCTTAAGTCCGCATTTGTAATCCATGTATAACTCGTTGGTCGCGTCATACTCATCGTCTTTCATGTATGCAGTGTCTTGTAGCACATCTTGCTCTGGCAACATCAGTATCTGCATATGCATACGTGAAAACTGTTCCCATAGTTGCTCTAAGTTTTCGAGTCTGGTTTCTACGTATGAGATGGTAATCCGCTCCTTCGGTGACTTTTTGTAGTTATTGAATGCCTTAGTAATGCGAACACTTTGATCCAGTTGTAAGTTAATACTGGCTTCCAACTTATTACTCATCTTGAAAAATTACAAGTCCCAACAAAACTAATCATGAATTTTCAAAGTCCCAATTTAATTGCTCGTAAGTCTGCTAAGTCCCCAGTATAGCAAATCTTGAAAAAATCACAAGTGTTTTTTCGCTCTCAAATTTTCTAAGTGTTTGGCTGATGTACCTCGATATGAAATCGGGCATAGGTTCCCCTTAGGTTCACTTTTCCTTAAATTATTCTAAGTCCTAAACACTTTGAAAATTTCTACTTCAGTCTTATGATTTTTATTACAGGGTGACCACTCTTTACTATAACCAAAATTCCCTGACTTTTCCCGGTTTTCCAGGCGTTTTTTCAAGTTTTTCCCTGACCATAATCTTAAATGTAATAAATATAAAATATGTAATTGGAATACATTTTTGAGTTTTTGCAGAATCTGAATTAGTCCAGTCATTATATCCAAAAAACCGACCCTATCCGTGAATAATCAGTTCTTGGAATTTTTTTTCGTAGGTCCGTCGGGGTGGTCACTGGGAGTGTAAATTCAAAAAGTAGACTGAATCAGGCTCCTGTGTATATTCGAAAAACGGTTTTTCTTGAATAACTCGGCCATTTTTGATTTGACAGTAAAACCGTGAGGACAAAAATTGTAGGAAATTTGATTCTCTACAAATTTGGTCCTCACAATTTTTTCTTCTAGGATCGATATTTTGGAAATTAAATTTGAAAAAAGCGACTAATTCAAAATATTTTCATCATCTACGAGATGCGAGCGATAGAAATTGGGAATCTAGTGGTATTGACCACTCGATTTCAATTCTATTAGTAGAATTTAAACGCCTAGTAGTGGAGATATCATTTAACGAAATACACGAACTCGAGTGGTCGAATTTCAAAAATCGGCCCCCTGGACTTAAATTTTCTATCTTTTTGTGTAGCTCCTCCGTGTACAAAAGAAAATGATCCACGCGGCTCGTAATGCTCACTTTACGAGCCGCGTGGATCTTTTTTTTTTCAATATTTATTTTGTACGAGTATATACCGCCGTGGTAGGATATAGCGTTACCTATTATTAACCTATTTAGCGGCAGACGTACGACCCCAATTTCATAGAAAACCGCAAATCGATTATTTATTTATTATTATTTATTATACTAGAGATCAAAATAAAATTTTTGACCCGCAGTTCCTAAAAAAATTTCCATAGGAGGGGAGTGCTGAGTCATTGTTTTTTTTTATGAGAAAAAAAAATTTTTAGAAACCAATCGTGTATGGTAGGGTTAAAGAGGGTTGGATATATGGATATTACGTATCATTTTATGATTAATAGGCACCGTATCTGCAGTACAGTTCCATTAAGTCTCGTAGAATAGATAGTGAAGTAGGACTGTATCACTTAGTATTATTGAAAAATTAAAAAAAAAAACTACATGAAATTATTTTCAAAATTGCTTTATTAGGGTTAGATATGAGGATATCACGTATCATTTGAGGTATATTGTACAAAAAAAAATCAGCCATATCGTATCTGGAGAAGCCCAAACTTGGTATGTTATGAAAATTATTTTTGTTTTAATTTAAAAAAAAATGGCTGAAATGTAATGATGTGGTATAGTTTTAGAATCGCCTCAAAAAGCTTTTCTGAAAAAAAAAAATTCTTTCCCATACAAAAAAAACAATGACTCAGCACTCCCCTCCTACGGGAAATATTTTTAGGAACTGCGGCTCAATAATTTTGTTTTGACCTCTAGTATGCGTGTGCCAAACGGCTAATCTGTACATCGTTTGCGGTTTTTAAAGTGAACAGGTTAGCACATTCACTGCCCCCGACGCAAATGTGCGTCCACCGTCATACAAGTTTGTTCCTAGGCCACGCCCCCTGGCAGTGAATGCGTTAGACTAATTACAGTAGATATATAATGTTTGCAGATTATACATAAATTATAGATATATAATGAAGCGATGGTGGCCTAGCGGTAAGAGTGTGCGACTTTCAATCCGGAGGTCGCGGGTTCAAACCCCCGGCTCGTACCAATGAGTTTTTCGGAACTTATGTACCTACGAAATATCATTTGATATTTACCAGTTGCTTTTCGGTGAAGGAAAACATCGTGAGGAAACCGGACTAATCCCATCAAGGCCTAGATTCCCCTCTGGGTTGGAAGGTCAGATGGCAGTCGCTTTCGTAAAAACTAGTGCCTACGTCAAATCATGGGATTAGTTGTCAAGCGGACCCCACGCCTATTACTTATTCTGTGCCCAGGCTCCCATGAGCCGTGGCAAAATGCCGGGATAACGCCAGGAAGAAGAAGATATAATGTTTGCAGATGATAAAATTTATATATTTATTTTTATTTTATTATGTACATACAGAGACAATTTTTATTCCCCGACCTCCATTAAATTTCCCTGACAATTCCCTGACTTTTCCATGACTAGCGAAATTCCCTGACTTTTCCCGGTTTTCCAGAAAGTGGCCACCCTGTATTAAGTCCAAATTTGACACTTGACAGTTCTACTTTCCAAATAATGACACTTTGCACAGATAAAACATAAATGTACTCACAGTTTAAAATCTTCTTACACTTTTATTTCACTAGTACTTGAACCTCAGTTGAATCTTCCCGCCAAGTTGATCACCGTGACGTCACTCAGGGTCACGGCGCTGCTGACTCCGTCGACTGCTCCAATCCGCTGCCGCCCTCGGAGACTGCACCCTCGACAACAATCCGTTGCCACTTGGTGCAGGAAGCACTACTAAAGCCCACAGTACATCCCGGTTCGCTAAGGACCAATGTATGTACTCCTAACTTTACCAAAAAGGGCGTTCTTTATCAATGAAGGAAATAAACAACCAGTCACAAATAAAGCCAATATATTCAAAATAATCCCAAACCCTTATATACAATCCCAATAAAAATGTCGTTAGCGCGATGTAGAAATCGCCACTCCCGGTACAGCGCCATCTCGCGTGATATTCGGTAAACATGTTTGTATGAAACCTACATTATGGAAGTACGGACGCGAACATTTACCGATGGACAGTTACCAGTTTGGGCGATGGTACAGTCACCAGCAATAATATATTACATAACAAAGGCCGCAAAATATCTGACACGATCTTATCTGTAGAGCCATAAGAGCGCGTCACATATTTTTGCGGCGTTCGAAGAGTAACATATTATTGCTGGTGACTGTACTTAGTAAAATTGCTTCATGCAAACAACTTTGTACAAGAATTTTCTACAAAATATATCCGCTAATTTCCCCGGGGTATAGTCTACAGAACCCCCCTAGACTAAGAGATGAAAGGAATATCAACAGGTCATCAACCGCCGCCGGATGAATGAATAAACAGTCTAGTGTACGCTCCTACTACAGAGTATTATTGTTTCAACAAATCATAACTCCTGTGTGACCTTCATTTATGTGATTATGTATATTGTTATGGATAACGAATCAGTGGAAAAAAAGGTTAACTTAAAAAAAAAACCGGACAAGTGCGAGTCGGACTCGCCCACCGTGGGTTCCGACTTTTTAGTATTTGTTGTTATAGCGGCAACAGAAATACATCATCTGTGAAAATTTCAACTGCCTAGCTATCACGGTTCATGAGATACAGCCTGGTCACAGACGGACGGACGGACAGCGGAGTCTTAGTAATAGGGTCCCGTTTTTACCCTTTGGGTACGGAACCGTAAAAACAGCGAAAACATAACATTTTTGTATTAAACATTAATGAATTAAAATACGTAACGACTCATTAAATATGTAGACACATTATATGAATTATTAAATCACATTTACAGTCGTGAACGTTTTCATTTCATTTACATTTAAAATAAATTCGCGATAGAGCCGATTGCAAATGTGATTTAATGTACATATGTTCAAAACGCGAATATTTTAAATGTTATGTAGACACATTGTTTTCTTAATTACAATTTACTAAAACGTTTAAAACAATGTAATTATAAAAGTATGAACTCATAATCCTTATAATCAAGCGAAAATGCATAATCTACTTTCCAATTAAATCAAGTGGCGCTCAAATCAATCATAATCATGAAACTGAAGAGCTCTAAACGCCATTATCAAGTGGCTAGTGCAGCAAATCAACTATAAGGGTTATTGTGATTTACTATGCACCGTGCTATAATAATGTATAATGCTATAACGAATGATTTATTTAATGGAGTGAGCTTTTGTATCAATTATTATGTGCGAGGGGAGTTGTGAAGGGAGCTTTCTGCTTTGTGTAAGCTGTGAGATATTCTTATTAGAGTTATTGTAAAGTTTTTATGTTGTAGGTTAAAACAGTCCAGGACATTCGTTTTTTTTAATAGGTCAAATAAATATATGAATTTATTGCAATATATTTGCTAAAAGTACACACAATATCATTTTGTACTTAATACAATTTTAATACTTAATTTTTAATTTGTATACAGTGGGACGTACGAAAACCGAAAGTAAGGGGATGGAAAAAACCTTTATATAATTGAGTTTATTGTGTTTATACATGAATTCTGAGGCCTGTCATTTTGACATACATGTTATGTGTCAAAAACGCCACTTCGTGACACAAAATTTATTGAAATGACACTATTCGAAATTAACTGTAAGTGGCGGCCAACAAAACCATATTGAACGAAAAATAAACTGAAACCAAACTGTCACATTCTTCTAAACTAGTACACGAAAAATAAAACCTACAAAACACCACAATATTCGAAAACCAAATTTCCCTCCAACGAAAACCGTTTCGAACAAATTCAAAAACAACTGACAATCCTGTGGCTCTGTAGCCAAAAAAACACACCAATCACCGGCTAAATTAAAAACCGTCACTTCTCACTGTCCAATAGTAAACCTTATTAGTATCCCGATACGTCACAAGTTCGTATGACGTCTTAACAGACGTGCGTCACGATAGCCGGTCGCGTAGACACTGAGGATGGGATGTTTATAGAGATGTTTTTTCTGATGGTATCTTGTGGGTTTAGACAGTGCAGAGGGGAACAGTAGGGGAGATTGTAATAAGATGAAGCTTTTATATTGAGCGCGAATCCGCGTAATAGGGGTAACTTTATACTGATTGTACTTTCGCGTGAGAAAGATAGGTCATTTTGATTTAAAGAAAGAAAGAAATTAATTTTAAAATAAATTAATAATGATGCCCAATAACCCTTTGCCCAAAAAATATTTATTTAATGCCCAAAAACCCATTCACTCAAATTGAATCTGTGAATTATTGAGTAAAAAAATGGGACATCTTTTGATACCTACCGGTATCAACGCACTCACGCATTAATAAAGTAGTCAAAAAATGCGCCATTTGAAATAATAAACACGACGGTTGCCTTATGCTTACAGTATGACTTATGACTAATAAGTATAAATCAAAGACATATGTAACTTCGTATAAGACGAATAAAGTCTAAGGAAAAAACGTGCCTCGGAATTCAAGTAAAAGTCATTCTCAAATAGATGCCGCACACACCTTTAGCCTATCCTCAGCTAGATGGCGTGACGACACCGTTTCATATTTAACAATTTTAACACATAGATATCAGTGAATGAACATGGATCAAAATGATATAAAAATAATAAAATCATTTATCCATATATATATACATTTTTTGATAACTTTATACGTTTTCATTTTGAGTTTTAGTCGTGTGTCGATAGATGGCAGTAAATTTACAGTGACTACAAAATTTACAATGACAGGACCCCTCTATACTATCTATTCTTTTTGGTATAAATTAAAACTAGTACCTACTGTTACTATAACCACTGTGTACAAGCTTACATATTTCAGTTCAGTATTAAGTAGCCATGTAATTTTCTAAGCTTTACATGTCACATATGGCAGGTGGATACAGAGCCCACAGTCACTAGAGAACATCTGTGTATATTTTATTTATGAACTACGAGTATGTATGCCATCTGAAAGGAGTTGATTGACTTACAAGATTTGACAAGGATTTTTGTTTGTAAGAACAGATGCCTTACCACTTTACTGACATACCTACTAATAATAAACCATTAGGTTAGTAAGTAGTGAAGGCATTTCAAGACAGGCACGACCTTCAGTAATGAAGAACACGATGAAGAAGAAGGTTAGTAAGCGAAGGGCAAAAACGCTATGGTATGTCGGGTTCTTCTCCTCTATAGTTCGTTTTTTTTTAGCATTAGAAAGAACTTGAAAGAAGATAAGCGATCTTAACATGTCTTTTAATTGAAAAACGCTTTTTATAAATCAGTAACTATTACTTATGAAAGCAGAAGAATATAAATGATCGTATTAGATTCATAATTGTTATATATTAGCCGTAACTTATTTTAAAAAGGTGTTTTTCAATTAAAAGACACATCAAGATTGTTTACCTTATTTCTAATGCTAAAAAAACGAACTATAGGGGTCGCATCTCTCAAAAGAGTCTCGTTAATTTTTGTGAGCAAGTTCTATAATTGTATGTATTTTTTTCAATTCAGTAATTGTAACTTTTTAGTGTTCCGTATAAAACTTTGACATTATTTTAAATGCCGGAGCTATGGTGGTTTCCGCGGTCTACATCTTGCAGAGCCACAAGTTTTAAATTGAATTAACTCTCAATAGCCCTTACAACTCTGGCGAGTGCTGCCTCTGCGTGCGTCTCATGTAGGGAATGTTCCCGGTACTGAGTTTGTATGGCGAGAACCGGGAATTCCCGGTTCCGGTACTGTAATTGTATAGAAAACCAGTACCGGGAGCACTCCCTAGTCTCATGACACGGGCAAGGGCAGCATTTTTTTTGTATTTTTTTTTTTGGTTCGCATTCGCTCGGTTTACCCCATACCTACATGCCATGAACTTTTTATAGGGTTTTTACGTGATGGTTCGATTCTACGCACGCCTCTCAAATGTCTTGGACACCAGATAAAGATGAAGCTCTTATCAGGAGATCTTACAAACACTAAATATCACCAAGGGCGAGGGTTCAGAACTAGGCAAAATATGATCACATGATTTCTGGACGAGCCTAATGTGTAATATGTACTTATTGTATATCGACACCACAGTTTTCTCTCCAGAAGAATACAATTCGGACGCCCGTTTCAGAGAAATGCGTATTCTGTGAACAATTCTTTAGATGGACTTCTATTGACCAAAAAAACTACTTGAGACCTTATTATAACGAGATAAAGTCTGTAATGCCGCAAGGATGTATGTTTGTTTCTGTCACAGGTTGGAGCTATTCCGCAGTAGGTAAACTGATCGCATGTCAACCTTAATGCAATGAGATAAAGTCTATAATGGTGTTAGTATGTCTGTCACAGGTTGGAATTCCTGCGCGTGCACGAAGAAGGATTTAAAAAGAATCGGCCATATAATTTCTAATACGGATCTGCGCCTTGACCATTGTCAGGGTTGTCATTCGATACAAAAAAGGGTTTTTTGTCAATTTCTTTCCTAATTCAATACTAGCAAACGGTCTGTTCAATGTCGGTGTTGTTGAGTGTGTTTCCCGTCAATTAAAAGTATGTACTTAGGATCCTGCACTATTGAAAACGATACATTATTTTTTCGTTCAATTGTATTCAAACTTGCGGGCGACAAGAGTGGTACGTAAATAACGGGGTGTACAAAAAACAAGATTTCTAAATAAATTCTTAATGTAAAGCACCTATCCTCCTAAAGAGACGTGTAGTAAATTAAATTTGCAATCTGATAAGACGGACTGTTTTTAACCAAGCAGTGTCAGAAAATGCAATTAAATTACGGTTTAACAAAGCATTTTACAGTATCACTAAACTGCATCCATCATACAGCAGTCATGAATCTTCCCAAAACGCACACCCCTGCTATATTCCCCCTACTCCCGATATAGCGCTGACATCCTGCCTCACAATCACGCACTTTCCTCCCGTAACTAATTAAAAGATTGAACTACTCCTCAGGTTCAGAAACACGTAAATAACATTCAACAACTGACCATTGATGGTTCTTATGCCCTTGTAATAAGGTTTATTAATTAACGAAGACGATGGTAAGAGCAAAGAATACCATCGTCCCCATAATTAATTGATCTTTTATGAACCTTATTAAAAAACCGTAAGGCCTATCTAATCTATCTATGTGTTGGTCAGTGTTGATGTTAGTACAATCGCGATCAGATACATCGGAGCGGCTAAGGTGTTCACAAATATCTAAACAAAGCCTCTATTGTCAAGACATTAAAGCGCATGTTCAGATATTTTGAGCACTTTGGCCGTTCTGATATATTTGATGACGACTGTGTAAGTGTGCAGTGAGATGTGATCTTTGGGTACGGGATGGTTGAGATGGTGAATCTCGGTGGGTGGTTTTGTGCAGACTGTGTGATGCAAATAGGATGAAAAGTAGAAGGAAGGATAATATATGACAGGTACACAATATAAACAAGTAAAATAAAAGTTTAGTGATTTTGACGGCTGTCATTTCTTTCCGCAGCAAAATACAGGTTAATCCTAGTCGGCGCCAAACAAGTTTTTAAATGGCATTTGAATATTTATCTTTTACCTAACATTGTGATCCATAAAATTGTATGTATTTCGACCTAGGTTATAGTTGTAAGGCCTAACCTTGAATGAACGTGCCATCAATAGAATAGTCCTTTAATTTAATAAGCGTTAGGTAAGGGGACAGATTGAAGGAAGTGATGGCTTGAATGACATTGTTAAACTATTAACTGCTTGTTTAGACATTTAGTTCATACCAAAAATGCCTACATCAATATATACTTTAAGTGGCACTTAGTCAAATAGGTATCTATTCTATAAAAAAGATTAATAAAATTCATTGACTTTAAAAGTT
This sequence comes from Cydia splendana, assembly GCF_910591565.1. Classification (NCBI taxonomy): domain Eukaryota; kingdom Metazoa; phylum Arthropoda; class Insecta; order Lepidoptera; family Tortricidae; genus Cydia; species Cydia splendana. Next base: position 18,453,512 of record NC_085974.1, read on the forward strand.
ACCATGGGTCATACACAGCTGCATATTCTAATTTATCGTTTTTATTGACGACTTTAAGAACATTGGTATTACACAAATACAAATGCTTCCAACTTCAACATTTATTCAGGCCAAAAGGGCACTTTTACACGTCAACATGAAATTTACATACAAGCAAAAAAAAAACAAATATTTATGCTTATTATATTGATGTTCCTGTAAGCTATGTATGTAGTCTTGTTACTACACGTTGTTGAATAAAAGGCAAAGAGAATTCAAATAGAGGAATATTGTCAAAGTAAATTATGTAATTACTACATTTACTGCCATCTTCCGACACAAATGATTAACACATTTAAAACGCAATTTGACTTGGATACTTATTTTTTCACTGATATGTGTTAAAGTGAAATGTCATAAAGTATCGCCATCTAGTCGAGGGTAAGCCAAAGGTATAGTGCCATCGCTCGAAAAGATGGCACCATACCTTGATGACTAGATGGCGATACTTTTTGACATTGTACACATTTAACACATATCAGTGAAAAAATAAGGATCAAAGTCAAATGGCATTATAAAAGTGTTAATTCCTCTAGTCTAAATTCTCTTTGATAAAAAAAGGTAACTTTAGCTTGCATTCAGATTTGAATAACGTCGACTGTTACTTCGTTAGAAATTCATAATCATAACCTAAAAACAACCGTTTATCGCTCCTAAAAACGTGACACACTAATCAACGTATGCATAAAATCAAATAGTACAATCATCAAACCATGAACTGACCACCTTTGGACCTTATGTCTCGGCAATTAGGTATAAAAACTGTCAGTTACTAGTGTTAATGGTACGCGGAAGCGCCATAACCGACTGCACGGCAGAAGGAAATCGTCCCGTTAGACGTTAACGTGCAGATTACGTCCAACGTAAACAGAGGTGTCGTAATATCTACGGGACGGGTGAATGGTTCCAAATAAAGATTTGGAAACGGTAGGAATATGGTGACTCTTTTGACGTGGTCGGCGTGAAACATCTTGAAAATCGGTCCGTATTGGTCTTGCTAAAACGAAGTTAACAAAAACAATACAGCGCGATCACTTATACAGTACAATTACAGGAAATATTTTTATTTCCCTATGTATGATATTTTTATATTTTTAGTAGTTTATTTATTTATTATTTTATACTTGAAAGAAAGAAACTGATACTCGAAAATCGCATAAGTGATACTATAATTGCGCAAAACACGACGCAATTAAATTTGAACCAATTTCCCATTGGATGCTTATTTTGAGTGTTTATTTTCTGCTTAGCAATTAATTAATGAAAATAGTCATCAAAATGTTGAACAGGATTATTTTATCAACTTCAAATGGAGCATTGATCCGTATAAGTGTATAAAGCCATGTGCTCCCATCATTATCAATTAGGTAAGGTCCACGACCCTTTCTAACGACTCTCTCGATAGTTAAAAAACCGGGCAAGTGCGAGTCGGACTCGCGCACGAAGGGTTCCGTACCATAATGCAAAAAAAAAAAACGAAAAAAAAGCAAAAAAAAAAACGGTCACCCATCCAAGTACTGACCACTCCCGACGTTGCTTAACTTTGGTCAAAAATCACGTTTGTTGTATGGGAGCCCCATTTAAATCTTTATTTTATTCTGTTTTTAGTATTTGTTGTTATAGCGGCAACAGAAATACATCATCTGTGAAAATTTCAACTGTCTAGCTATCACGGTTCGTGAGATACAGCCTGGTGACAGACGGACGGACGGACGGACGGACAGCGAAGTCTTAGTAATAGGGTCCCGTTTTACCCTTTGGGTACGGAACCCTAATAATTACTACTGATTATGTACTTCCTCGAAATCAAGTACAAAGGGTCATCGGCAAAGTACTTGAACGAGGAAATATGTATATATATTATATTACGTATCCAGGAAAATATTTTCAATAAATATAATGTACATATCAACATAATAATCGACTTTGTCCAGCAGCGGGAAACTAAAATCAACTAGTAATAAAATCGAATAGTAATAAATGTTTAAGTATTATTAACATCACTGGGGTGTTCAAAATGTTATGAGCACAACGCTGTTGTCAATGCAGTAAAGTGTGCAGATTATTTTCACCTCACCTCACCCATTTTGCCAGTTCCGTTGCAATCTGTACATTTATTTAAAATTGCACTATCTTCGCAACTTATTTTAACTTATTCAAAGTACACGAGACATCATGGCTTACACTAATATTTATTACTCCTGTGGTTACGAACGTAATGTTATGTTCTTACGCAAAATTCAGGATATGTTTTTATTACTTACTATTTCATACTAAATACCTGAAGGTGATTTCATAACCCAAACAATAATAATTTAGAACGTCATAAACCAAAAACAAACTTTATTTATAACGGTGATTATCTATATTTTAGCATCATTCATCTTCAGAATGGATAGTAAAATTGTTTATGGTGTTATATTTTAGTAGGCTGCAGTCCGTTCATTAAAGTTTATACTCGAAAAGGCAGTTAAATATGGCATAGATAGAGAATAACCAGATAGAAATATGTGGTTTTATTCCACTTTTAATACGGATTTATATCTGCCTGCTGCCTTAGGTACTGGTTTTTAGGGTTCCGTACCCAAAGGGTAAAACCGGGACCCTATTACTAAGACTCCACTGTCCGTCTGTTCGTCTGTCTGTCACCAGGCTGTATCTCTTGAACCCTTCGAGCAACACGGAAGGGAGGCGGCATTCGCACTATTTCCCCTCTGCCGAGGTACAAGATTAGCGCGTCAATCTAATCTAGCGCGGGTAATAAAACTAGTTGCACTTGGATTTTTCACTAGACCGAGTCCAGACGCGCGCGTGAACACTGCTGCACAAAAATGCCTGTTTGCTCGGTTTTTTGTTAGAAAAAGAGGTCGGGGACATCAAATTTACAAAAAGAAAGTGTTACATTTCACATGTAATATTTTTTTTTACATATCATACGTTTAATTACATTCAAACACAATTATTATATTTTAGTCTCATGTAATTGTTGGATTTATCGATTTTGCTCGCTCAGTACAAATAGCGGATCGGTCGAGCGACAAATCCGACTTCTCATCTCTCAGAATACAATAACATACTTCAACGAAAATGTGTTAGTGTGCGTGTTGTGACACTTGTCACTCGTCCGTACACAAAAAGAGATCGAGGTTTGCAAGATTTGTCTTTGACGTGTGTCATTTTCTATGTATTTGTGTTGTCATTACAGATTGGATTTTGTATGTAAGTGTGTGAGAAGTGCGACTGTGTGCACCTTTCCCCCCGCGAAAAATGGCAGAAAGATTTGTACGGTGAGATATCGCTTGGGCCCCTCCCTTGCCGGTGTTGCTCGAAGCTTGAACCGTTCATATTCATATTATTTATTGGTAATACAGATACAATGTTATTACACGTCATACATTTAGGCAGGTACATAATTTACATATTGGATTAGGTACATAGGTATCATATTAATTAACTAACATTCGGAACATTCTCATAGTATAAATTCATTGACATTATAACATGCAAGTTCACTGAGCAAGCTCTTTAATTTTTTTGTGAAAATTGCCTCACTAGTGGAGTTTTTAATATCGGTTGGAACACGGTTATACAATTTAGGCCCAAAGACGCCGAGAGATGCACGAGCCTTGGCCAGCCGCCTTCGCGGGGGCGCGAGGAGATTTTTCGCGCGGTACCTTTCGCTTCTGAAACCGTACACCAAGTATTTATGCTGGTTAGCTCTTACGTACTTGCAAGCCATTAAGATGTATACACTGGGCAGAGTTAAAATTTTATAATGTTTGAACAGGTCCCTTGCGGGGTAATCAGCTGGTTTGTGCGCGATAATTCGCAATGCTCGTTTCTGAAGCTTGAAAGGTCTGTCACGGTCAGCAGATGTGGCCCACAGATCCGCTCCTTGTATCAAGATGGAGTGGAAATATCCAAAATAAGCTTTCTTGAGGTTATCAATGGATAGTGTGGGAGCTAGTCTAGATAGTGCATAACACGCTGAGGCTAGTCCGTTACATACATGGTCAATGTGGGATGTCTACGTGAGTCCGGAGTCTATCATGAAGCCTAGGTACTTAGTCACTAGGACTTGAGGCACTGGAATATTATCGATGGCAATGTTTAACAGAGCATCCTCTTTATGTTTTAGTTTGAAGTGCATTATGTTTGTTTTCTCTACGTTTAATGACATTCCGTTAGCTGAGAACCACATAGCAATTTTTTGCATTGTTATAGATAATTTGGATTTTAAGTTTTCAACTTTATCAGCGTTAACAATAATGCACGTGTCGTCCGCAAACATTACGTAATCCGGATCGGCGCAGGCAGATGTGATGTCGTTAATTAAGATTAAAAACAGGTTGTTGCCGGTCGCGGAGCCCTGAGGGACAGAGCTATTGCCAATATGCTCCATTTCAGATCTTGTGTTGTGGACGTAAGTACATTGTTTACGATTGTTTAAGTACGAGGCAATGGTATCATGAAAACTACCAGTGAAGCCGTAGTGTGATAGCTTGTCCAGCAGCAGTGCGTGATCTATCATCTCGAAGGCACGCGACAGGTCGCAGAATATTGCTGCAACCTGCCGCCCGTCCTCGAGATGCTGGAGCACACGCGTCGTGACGTCACGGACTGCGTCCGACGTTGAGCGCCCGGGCTGGTAAGCGTACTGTTGGAGGTTTAGTAGTTGGTTAGACGTGACGTGTCCCATTATTCTGTTACATAACAGACCCTCAAAAATCTTCGATACGACAGGAATTATTGATATGGGTCTGTAAAACTTGGTTGAATGCATGTCTCCTTTACCCTTATAAATAGGATGTACTTTTATTTGTTTTAAGGCGTCAGGATAGACTCCCGCGCTAACGCATTTATTAAAAAGTAATAAAAGTAACGATATTACGCTTGGGGGCGGACTATCAATTATGCGAGTTGTCATATCATTTATATCCTTAGACTCTTTGCGCTTAATTTTTTTACATACTGAGACTATTTCGCTAAGTGAAAAGGGCTCAAATTGATACCGTGGTGGTGTTTTAATTAACAGGTATTGATCAAGGTACTGAAGAGCGGTGCGCGTGCATGGGATGGCATTGTTTACATTTACTTCTATATAATACCGGTTTAGTTGTGAGGCGGCAGCGGCGGCGCGCGCGCCATGTTTGTCCCCAGCTGATTTGTTGATAAATACGTCTATCGCAGTGTTCGCATTGTTATTGCATGTTTCTGACGAGATTACGCGCCATACGCTGCGACACATGTTGTCACTGGTAGTTGAAATTTTGTTATTTACGTAACAGCTACGTGCATTTCTTAACTCTGCCCAATACAACAATTCGGCCTTATTTAGTTCGGTACACAGCTCGGCGTCGTCGGGCGCCGATGATAACAAAACTTTAATTTTACGGATATTTTGACGTAACTTTTTTGTTTGATTATTAACCCATGAACCAGTATTGTTTTTCATTAGTTGTTTTTTTATAGGGAAGTGTATTTCGTAAAAATGTTTGATGACATTCACAACGAGTTCGGTTTGTTTACCTGGGCAGCAGTCTTTTTCTAGAATTGATTCCCAATTGTAAAGGTCAAGGCCTTGCGTAAAACTTATTTTACTCTGGCTAGAAAAGGTTCTTTTTAGCGTGTGCAGGTTTTTGGTCGCGTTCTCGTTATGGATGTCAACAACAAAGTTTACAGACAAGTGATCTGAAAGATGCATGTCAAAGCAATTTACGGAGTTAATATCACATTTTTTAATATTGGTGTATACATGATCTAAGCATGTCTTTGACGTATTTGTAACCCTAGTTGGCTCGTTTACAAGCTGATTAAATCCCGATTGTTTAATTAAATTAAGTAGGTATTTTGTATTATTACATTTCGTAAGTATGTCTATGTTTATGTCGCCGAGTATCAACACATTATAACTTCGAATGGTATTTAAACGTAGTAAATTATCAAACATGCTTAGAAATAAATTTACGTCACCGTTTGGAGGGCGGTACACACATACTACGACGAGGTCCAGTCCTACACACTCGACGGCGCAGGCCTCAAAGTGGGACTCCACGGACAGCTCGGTCACCTCCTTGCGCTCGAAGCACGGGATCCTGGATTCCACGTAGATGCAGGTTCTTCCTCCCGCACGAGAGGATCGGCAGTACTGGGCGCGCAGTTGGTAGTTCAATATGTTCACAGATTTTATTTGACTTTGTTCAAGCCAGTGTTCTGTCAGGCATAATATATCGACTGACTGGTTTCGGGTCTGGAGCTCTGATTCGATCCTAAGGGTTTTGTTTGCCAGTCTATTGATGTTCTGATGTAAAACAGTTATTTGTGACATTTGGGCAGGCGCTTTTGATTTATTATTTGCAGGTTTAGTTAGTTTTGGGAGATCTAGGCTCCCTGGGTCTGAAAAAGGGCTGCCATTCAGATACACAGGTATTAATGGGCCAAGCCGTTGTCACTAGGAAATCTTCATAGACTGCTGATGGGATGCCAATTTTGTAGGATTTATATGTGTCTCTTTTTGATGGTATTGATTCAACGGAATATTGGACCCCATTGCGTATGCTATTTAGGTGTTCAATTATAGTTTCAGGCGAGGAATCATTTTTGAAAAAACATCCATGTAGGTACCGAAGGACCTCAACTCCGCGGAGTTCGGTATTTTCAGCGGACCCTTTTATTGACAGGGGTTTTTTGTGGCTTCGTCTGCGGTGATTGCGACTTTGGACTTTTTCCCACTCTCCGTCGGGTAGCTGGCCTTCAGGATTAGTTTCGTCGTTTGCATGTTTTATGTTAGTAACCCTATGCGTGTCCTCAATATGATTGTTTATATTTGTGCATAAGTTTGCAGTCGTTAATATTTTATCATTAGTGTTTTTCGTTGTCAGCTTTTTTTCTTTTGTCGTGGCGGTCGGCAGTGCCGGGGATTCTTTTTTGGCCGGCTGGTTCACTTGTTTCAATTTAGCCGGTAGTTTTGCTTGGGTCGTGAGCCTCTCTTTCGTGCGCGCTGCGGCTGCGCGCGTTTCACGCGTTCCTTGCATATGCGTTGAAGCAGGACGACTAGTGGGCGTAGATGCGCTGCTGCTCGGTGTCGATAGCGCGCTTTTGTTCTCAACTTTACTGGTCGTTTTCGATGTCCCCTCGGTTCTCGTTACATTTAACAGCGATTTAATTTCGGATATTTCGTTTAATACGCTGTCAATTTTGTCCGATAAATCAATCACTTTTTGTTCTAAAGGTTGAAGCATCTTTATGAGGGTGTTTTCTCGTGTATCACTATCACTTTTTTCCATTTTTTTTTGCGGAAAGCACTTGTTTACTTATTTGACACCGTCAGTAACGTTCGGCCGACCGCGCGTACCGACCGTGATAGCTAGACAGTTGAAATTTTCACAGATGATGTATTTCTGTTGCCGATATAACAACAAATACTAAAAAGTACCCTCGGTGGGCGAGTCCGACTCGCACTTGTCCGGTTTTTCTAATTTAGCCCAAGCTTCGAGCAACACCGGCTTCCGACACGTCGGAAGGGAGGAGCCCAAGCGATATCTTACCGTACAAATCGTTTTGCCATTTTTTGCGGGGGGAAACGTGCACGGGATCGCACTTTTCACTCACTACATGCAAAATCCAATCTGTAATGACGACACAAATACAAATACATAGAAAATGATACACGTCAACGACAAATCTTGCACACCTCGAGCTTTTTTTTGAGTACAGATGAGTCACAACACGCACCGCGCTAGTTGTGTGCATGCCCAGTTGGGCATGTGCTTCGGCAGAGGGGAAATAGTGCGAAAGCCGACTCCCTTCCGTGTTGCTCGAAGAGCCCAAGCTAATATAACGAAGTGTGTTTGGTAATTGTGTTTTAAATGGTAAAATCTCCACTGTAGTATTATAATTAATAAAACGATCTAGTATAAATGGTCTCCAAACGAAAGCCCGCAGACCAGATCCAGTAAAAAGGAAGTAGAGAGCCAAAGACCATAAAATAAAAGCCAAAGTCCTAGTCGTAATACAGTCACCAGCAATAATATGTTACACAACCAAGGCCTCAAAAATATCTGACACGATATTATTTGTAGAGCCATAAGAGCGTGTCACATATTTTTGCGGCCTTCGATGAGTAACATATTATTGTAGGTGACTGTAACCGCTATGGTCAAAAAGTTTGGAGAACCCCAATCTAGTACATACAAAAAAAAAATTACGAATTTATCAGTGAGAATATTTTTAATAAGGACATTGAAACGAAGCATTATATCCAGCTATTTCTATCATTTGAAGTGGAAGGCCTATTTTCGCAAGAACCTTAAAATCTCTAAAGATAATGAGTCCTCATTTCGTAACCTATTAGAAGCCCATGCTCACATAATTGAATCAAGTAGCACTCAAATACGCATTTTAATTCAATTAGCTGACATGTAACATATGTCAGTGTACTTTAAATTTGAGGTGCCCATTTTTATAAAGCTGTTACTGCAATTTGAGTCTTAAAGCTTAGATTTAAAGTCGCTTTTTCAATGACTTGGTTTTAGGCAATTTGGCCAGCGCAAATTATTTAAAGTATCTTATTAGGTCAACATAAAGTGTATGATAAAGAAAATAGTCCTTCCGCATTACGCATACATACATCTGTGTCGTAATGAAATTAAAACAGTTGGTACTGTTGTTAGCCTAGTTTGAAAATAGCCGACAAGTCACAGCATCACTTATCTGACCGAAGTAATGTTACAACAGTTTAAGAAATATTTTGCAAATCAAACATTTTTGTGTGGTATCTAGCTAGTAAAAAGCCGCGAATAATGGCATCAAAGGCGTGCAAAGGACAGGATTACGTTTTAATGCATGCGTGCAGATTGCAGATATATTAGTGGTATCACTACACCTTATAAAACAAAGTCCCCCGCTGCGTCTGTCTGTTTGTGTGTTTGTATGTTCGCTCACTGACTCACCGAACTTTTCATGCGGTTTTCATCTATCAATAGAGGGATTCAAGAGGAAGGTTTAGATGTATAATTTGTTAAGGTTTACCCGGGCGAAGCCGGAGCGGGTAGCTAGTAAAATATAATGCTTTTACACGTTTGAACTTTTATCAGGCGATCCGTGAGCTTATTTATGACCGTCGCATCGTGTTATTAAGAACCTTTGAACCCTTTGATCGCTCACGTCATCCTGAACCTTGTCAGAATGCACGAACGTTGATATTGCGCTGCAGCCGCACGCAAATTTGCCGTCTTCGGCGGTCAAGGATAAAAAAAATGATAGATTGACTGCTACGCGGTTACCACACTGATGCAAATCCGCCTTAAGTCAAGTCAACGACCGTCGTTTTCATTAAAATTCATCTGATGAACAGTTTACTATCTAAACAGCAAAATAAATCGAAAATTGAAATGAATTTAAACAAATTTCAAGCTTACTCAAAAAAACATAAAGTCGAGTTTTGGGCAGCTTTTAGGTAATTTCCTGTAAACTGATATTCCTTGTGTTTATAAACGTTCATTATGCGTGTCGGCGCATAACGCATTTTATGCGTTTTCTGTGCCGCATTCCTGAACGATGCAACGGGTGATAAAATATATTCGTAAAACGCTAACAAATGTACCTGTCTGTAAAATATACGTATTTGACAAAGATACATCGAGTGTATAAGATACGTAAATTCTATCAGAAATCGTGCCTCTTCTAAACGAATAGCGTCTCTGTTGTGTCGGGTGCGGGGCAGTCACAACAGTATACTTAAGGTCATAGCAGAGAGGGTGGATTGTACCTTCCTGAAATTTTGGGTTGACCTAATAATAATTAAATAGTTATTTAATGTAGTAGTAGTTAAGTAATTAACGTAGTCATAAGCCAAACTAACAATTCTATGGATACAATTTATCTGAAATAAAGAATTAATAATAATTCGTTTGAAGTTGATGAGAGAGATGATATGGCGTTGTGAGGCGCTTTATGTTTTGTGATAACTGAATTATCAATTTTACTGTCAACCTTTGGGAGCCAAAGTACATTAGCTGTCAAATTTGACGTAATTAAGGGAAAAATTACCCAATTTACAATCACCTTTGGTATCTAAGAAATGTACAGCGTAGAAGAAAATGTTTAGATATCCGGCGCGATCTTGACTTTTCTGACGTCCGCGGCTATTTTTTGCTTGCGGCTCTAATTCTAATCCCAAATTGTTAATTCGATATGATGGTGACAGATATGTCATCGGTATTTTGTTTTATATATTCGCTCGTTTTAAGAAGTAATACATTTTTTTGTTGAATAAAAGTTTTTAATTGGTATAATTAGTGTGTTTCATGTAAACATTATTTATTAAGAATTGTATAAATATAGAATATAGTTTGCTAGAAAAATACAGTTTTGAAAGCCAGGAAAAGTTGAACATGGTAGGCAATGGTGGCCATTTTCTACAGCGCTCTTTCTATGGTAAATTAAAAATATTTAATTCGCACCATATTTCAAGTAATAACATTAAACTAATGTAATCAATATACTTAATTTGTCAGTCTAATGAAGTCTGATCCGATGCCCTAAAATCAAATTACATTTTTTTTATAATAGCTTTGGATAAAAAAAGTACCGTAGATTGGAAATGTAGAGGCAATAACGTCTTTCTTGAAAGTGCGATGAAGAAAGGGCCCAAATAGTCGACCTTTTGTCGCGAGTCCGCGGGTGAGTGAACGCGGGCTAATTTTACCACTTAGCATTTATTTACGCGCCGGCGCCGCGCCGCACGCGCATACGGGGTAGCATGGTATAGTAAAATCCACAGAAAACAATGTAATTGAATGGTCACCTAACCGAAAAACACATCAATGTGGAGAAGACCGGCATATACAGGGTGGAAAAATCGAGTGGCACATGGATGGCAACTACCTTAAATATTGTAAATAGCACATTTTGTGTAAAGGAGACTTTCCTTTGTTTTTAAAAACAATAAATTCTGCATTTAAGGATTTATGAAAAATCGCTTGCCTCAGCCGGGACTCAAACTGGTCAAATGTGACAAAAAATCAAATTTAAAAGGTAATTGTTAGTTTTATATTCATATTCATATTCAATTCTTTATTGCAGATAACAAATGATCCATATTAAATTAAAATAATTAAAATTAACGTACATAATAAAAAAAAACAATAAATGGGAACACTTAAAAAATATTAAATTGTTATTATTTATGGCCTTCCGTTATTCTGATTGTATTTGTTATTTAGAGAAAAATGAACCTTATCAGTAAACCTTTCAATCTGCATCATAAAATACGGCACGTTATTTTTTGTCACATTTGACCGGTTCGAGTCCCATTGAGGCAAGCGATTTTTCATAAATCCTTAAATGCAGAATTTATTGTTTTTAAAAACAAAGGAAGGTCTCCTTTACACAAAATGTGCTATTTCAATATTTAAGGTAGTTGCCATCCATGTGGCACTCGATTTTTCACATTGTATAATTGATTGCATTGAAGACCGTCATAGAGTTCACCCCTGCTCTACCTACCTTCTGGTAGATGAGGTGCATTAGCCAAGATTTACTAAGCGCTGTTTAACACAATCTAAACAGAAAATTTCATGTATCCTATCTATTATTCCTATCTGAAAATTCCCCTAATAAAAAAAACTTTAACAGTAAACCTATCTTTTGCACCTAAAATGTATGTTTGCTCAACCATTAATATCGCATTTCACTTGAAAATTTGCAACACATTGCCAAGTTATATCGAATCAACTGTAAATGCTGTAATGCAGCCCTCAACACCACATTATCGGCTCAAAGATCGAACATCAAACAACACATGTTGCACTGTTTCGTGGGAACTTACTCGAGTACAAATAAAGATAAACGAATTGACCATTAGTAGATCTTATTGTAATACGGATAAGGTTTACTTTTAGTCACTTAAATGTGTTTGATGTGTTGTTACATGGGTACTGTTTAGCATAATGTTTTAACTGTCCTCTTAAGACCCACGGTCTTACCCGTAGTAGAAAAATTACTGTTCCGTTCTGCTAAATACATAATGATAAGATTAATAAGTATAAATCGTGAAAGTATAGACACTAGTCAGACAGCTGCTGATAACTTATCCTGTTCTGTTACAGGTATTTCGTGGCTCTTTACTCCTTTTTAATTTTAAGAATTTCAAAATTTCTCATTGATGTGATGTACCTATATGTTACGAATAAAGTAGGTACTTCTTATGTTATCTTATCTTAAAGTCCATATTACTAACCTCTTTCTCAGGCCTCGCGTCGTGTATTTTGTCTCGCAGCGCCACCAGTTCCAGCGGCCAGCTGGAAAGCTCCGCGTCCGGGTCCGAAAGCAGCACCTGCGTAACAGACCTTATTAGTAACTAGCTAAGGTTGAGATTTGATTGGAGAAGTTATGGGATCTGCTGAAACGGGCTCCAATGTTTATCGCACCTTATGTATTACTAAATACCTGAGGCTTTAAATTAAACGAACGTTTTTTTCTAAACACTGTAGTGGGCTTTTTGAGGTACATTTGCAATAAGTTTAATTCATTGAAAATTGATTGGGTGGGTCAAAAGTATCTCCCGTAGGAAACTCTAACTTCACCACTAACCAATCTTTGCCACCCGTCCACAATTTCACCTTATAATTTTTCACAAAAACTTATTACTAAAACTTCCTAATAAGTATAACTTACAAGCAACAAATCTGCCATTCCAAAAAAACACTATTTCACCAATTTAAAAACACTATCCATCAATACACTAAAACTGTCACATAAAATCACGTCCCGATATCACAAGAATCACCACCACACTGGCGGTAAACACGGCCTATTTGACCCCCTTATCATATCAGTGAATACTTGGTTATAGTCACAATAGGGTCCTGGCAATATGGTGATGGCAAAACAAACTCATTTGCTAATCTGTTTGTCTGTGGATTTGAGGAAAATAACTATTAAGTTGCCAGTTGCCAGTGACACAATGAGGATATGGAAAATAAAAATATTATAATTTACATGTATAAATAGTTACATATAACCATAGAGCATAATGCTCAACAACATAAGACTTTTCGGTCGGTGCTACATCTATTGTCATTTGACAGTACTACTACTACTTAAAGTACTGATAGTTCCGCTACTCGATGCTAGATGTCGACTATGAAAATACTAATATTTTTGGTACCAAAACTGATGTATGGAGTGAGCAATCTTGTCTTATTTCTCTATGACATAACACAATTCCAGTAATAATGAGTATGAGTATTGTATACTCTTTAACTTTTAGCGCCGTTTTGTCATCAAACCTGTGTGGTTTAGGGGCTTGCCATGATAGCGATACAATATACAACGAACGCACGAGGTGTTAGACATTATTCGGATTTGGGCAACCTTAACAGCCTTAATTATTAATTTTTATCCAAACCAGTGGGGAGACACTCCTGGGCAAACTCGGCTCCGTTCGGCTCAGCATTGCTCCGAGCAATTATTAGGGTTGGCACCACTTGACGTCCTTTTGCGTGCACGACCACAGATAAGATAATGGCTTGAATTTTGACAACCCTAAATAGCCGAATGGGATAGTGCCATATATTAGAAAGGGACAACATGATTCGACCCTGAACCGCTGTCAAACTTCGGTTTTGTAGGAAGTGTCCTTTCTGTACGGTAGTACTATTATTTATTCTGTGTCCAAACATACATATTTTACTTTACAATATTTTTTTAAACAGCTCGCTACGGTACGGTTTATCTGTCTGTAGAAATTACCATGTGGCTAACTAAGGAATGAGGTAGATTTAGGGCCAGTTACCCCAACCACACTTAATAAACTGATCAACGTCATTAAGCAGTGAACTACGAAACTTCCCGTACCATAAAAAAATTCCGACCCTAAATCTTTAAAAAACACTTAAGCCCGAGTGAAATTCTGTTTATAAGCTGGATCATAATCAAAGAACCTACTCGAAATCACAGATTTTACTAGTCATCTCCACACCTAAAAAAAAACCACGGCGGTAGACAGCGCGGTGTCAAAAACGCGGTCAGACGCGCGAAAAATGTCCCCCAAGCGTTGGCGCCACGCCATCGCGTCGATACGGTGAGTGGTGACTTGGTGAGTAAGGAGTATTATTAGACGTAAGTGTAGATACGAGGATATTTGGTTTAAGGAGAAAGCTGTGAACTTATTTTTACCCGACTACGGAATAACAAAAGGAAGAGTTATGTTAAAGTCCAGTGTTCTACCATAACGTTGACTCAAGAATAATTTTTAACATTCAAGAACTAGAGGGTTTCATATGAAAAATATTCGTAGTAGGACTTCGAGTTTATTCCTCTGTAGAACTTCCTCTACATTATCGTTTTAGTAGCATTCGGAACTGCATGTCGCATTTTGCTTAAAATATATATATTTAGTGAGCTCCAAAGACCCATGGGAGTGGGAGAATCGCATCGGTCGAAAATGCTCCGAAAAGCTACAACAACTCTAAATTTAATAACTTGCTATTCGATTTTCTCTAAATGCAAACCTAACCCTTTTTGAAGCCGACTGATAAAGGGTCCGCTATCAGTGTCGACCTCGAAACAGGTCATTGTAATGCACCAATCGAACGTCCATTGATAAAATAATCTGAACTCATGCTCCTGAATGTTAACGTCACGTAAGCACATTGAGGAGTATTCCATGAAATTGTCTACCGTTTGTCCCGTGCAAACGCGAATTTTCTGAAGATTTGCAGGTATAAGAGTTTCCTTTTCTATGACAAATGGTCAAAAATATGCACAGAAAAATAATCGCCTGCTTTAAATGCCGAAAACAAAGTCGCAACACAGGAATGAAATGCGTTTGTACGGGATAGCCCGTGGAAATGCTCCGTGAACGATAGCGTCTTAAATTCTTAGAGTTAGACCAAGAAAAGTCTGCAGCGATTTTGATAGCCCACGTAGTGCAAGTGCTATTTTAAACGTCAAACTTCTATGAAATTTTGAGGTATAAATAACACTTGCACTGCGTGTGCTATTTTCTTAGATCTAACTCTAACACGTTTTGGGAAAAAATATTTAGCAAAAATATGTATGTATAATCTTATTCTTTATAGTTCCTAACGCCTGGCTATAGCTATCAGGGTAAACCAATAAATAATTGTGTTATTAAATGTATGAATGTTTCCTTACGATATTTTCCTTCCAGCAAGTGGCATTTTTTTTTTCGTTTATAATTCACGAGTTTGAAAACTTATTACTATTTGAGTTTTGGCTACGAGTGTTCGAGTGTGTTTTGGAGGTTATAATAAAGAGGGAACACTACAAATACGCATCAGTAAAGGCGAATATCAAACATCTTATCTCTTGGAAACCATGCCGATACATGTCAATATTGACATTGACAAAATAATGTAAATAGAAGTTTTCACCACGAATACTGTGGAGGCCCGATGTGCAATGAAATGTACATTACGATTACAATTGAAGATAACTTAGATGAAATTGCAGTTTTTTGTTTTCGACAAAATACATTCAAATTATTATTCAGTTTTTAATTGACCGAAGCGAAGCGAAGGTCTACGTTTTGACTCGGGCATTTTGCTTTCGTATGTCCGGATGTTCTCCTCTACAGGTCGCAATTCTTAACCGATTCTCATGAAATTTTGTGACCAGATTCTATGACTAAATAAAAATTTTTTGTCAATCCGGTTTTTGGAAATTTTAAAAAATGGCGGAGTCGTGATACCTGGCGCCTAAACAAATAGTCGTATCGATATCATAAGAGTTTTTTCTTTTTGATATATGTTTATAGATTAAATGGCCAAAAATTCAGAAAATTTGTATCACTGGTTTCGGCGGTATTTAGATATTTAGTTTTTACTTGAGAATGAGTAGCTAAATTTCGTCAGCTTTAGTAAGAACTATCATGGCGCATTTTGCAAACGTTCGCTTTTTTGTTTGCATAGGGAGGTCCCTGGTTCCATCCCCAGTAATTGTATGCTGCTACATAACTTTTTGTATTTTTTTATACTTAAATTTCGTATCAATTGTTGTTTTTTATTTTATTTTTTTATTTTGAAAAAATGAAAAAAATCGTATTTTTTATTTATCAAGCGCGGGCTAAGCGCATTCGTTTATTTTTTGCAACAGATGATGGCTTTTTGCGCTTTAAAGAAAATTTGATTCTTGAATATACGGCGCCATACCTTTGGCCTATGCTCGTCTAGATGGCGACACCATTTTATATTTAACAATTTTTACTCATATCAGTAAAAGAACATGAGTCAAAATCATATGGCGTTCTAAAAATAAAAAAAATCATTTATCCATACATATATACATTTATTGATATTTTTTTTCATTTTCATTTTAATCCTGTATCGAAAGATGGCAGTAAATTTACTGTGACTACAAAATTTAGTATGACAATAACCCTCTACTACATATAGGGACCCTGCGAGTTGGAGGGTCTGCCATCTTGTGGCCTGAATCGGAAACATGTACATTGCCAAAACAAGTTCTACCATCTACCGTTCTTGTAGGTACGTTTCCTTATGCATAGTAGGTTCTGTCATCTTGTGGGCTACATCGGAAGCATAAACGTCACATTTACGCCTCACGCCAAAAATCTGACGGCTCCTATGCTACCCCCTATAGTTCACGCACGCCCACTATAGGGACCGTGCGCGTTGGAGGGCCTGCCATCTTGTGGCCTGAATCGGAAACATATGTGCACATGTACATTGCCAAAGCAAGTGCTACCATCTACCGTTCTCGTAAGTACGTTTCCTTGTGCATAGTAGGTTCTGCCATCTCGTGGGCTACATCGGAATCATAAACTACACATCTACGCTTCGCGCCAAAGATCTGACGGCTCCTGTGCTGCCCCCTATAGTTCATGCACGTCCCCTATACACTTTATTCTCTTTAGATTAGATATTTAAATTCTTACTCGAGAATAAGTAACCAAATTTCGTCAGCTCATCTAAATGCTATCATAGCGCAGTTGGAAAGACGCTTACAAGCAAGGATATGGGAATAGGTACTCGGTTCAATCCCCAATAAATGCAATTTTTTTTATTTATTTTTTGCACTTAAACATCGTATTGCTGATTGATCAAGCGAGCGCGAAGCGCGAGGTAAGCGTATTCGTTTGATTTTTTGTTTGAATATTTTTTTAGCGGTTTTAGTTCAAGGGCATGGCTGTTCCAGGAGTCAATTTCCACTTACGTTTATAGCATGGGCGGTCACCATCCATAAATCGCAGGGGTTAACATTGCCTAGGGTAGTGGTCGACCTTGGGCTCAGGGAACTAGCTGTAGGTTGCTCGTACGTTGCGCTTTCCCGGGCTCAAAGTCTAACTAACAATAATGTTAGTTAGACTTTGAGCCTTTTAATTTGGATCGCCTCGCTAAAATGGCCCATAATTTCCGCAAATAATTTTTTCTTCGAGGCAATTACTCCGTTCTCATTTTTTCCCAGTGGAATTTCTTCGCTTTATTTAATTTTTCGTGTACATTTTTTCATAAACTAAATTTTCCTTTTCTCAATTTATTCCCTTTTCTTTTTAATCCCAGTAGTTAAAATAACCAGTAGGTTTTTTTTTTCACTAACTAAATATTCTCTATCTCCACATTTTCTCTTTTTTTTAATGCTAGTGGTAAAGATAACCAGGTTTTTTTCAAATAGGTAGGTTAGGGTTATTTTTTTTGATGACCCTATAAACGAAACTGCTCCCGGAGATAGGTAGGTTAGGCTTATTTTTTTTTTGATGACCCTAAAAACGAAACTGCTCCCAGAGATAGGTAGGTTAGGGTTATTTTTTTTTTTTGATGACCCTAAAAACGAATCTGCTCCCAGAGATAGGTATGGTTAGAGTTATTGGCTGACAGCGTTTGGTTTTTTACTTGTAGTTTTTTAGATTATGTTTTAATTTTAGTGTTTTTGATATTTGTTGTATGTGAAATACCTACAAGTAACAAATATAATTACTACACTATTAACATACAGTAACAAGAAAATATTATCCTAGATATTTAAAAGAACGAAAACTATAAGGAAAAGATTAATTTAAAAACATTAAAAATAGGCGATTGCGGAAGAAAACCATTGGGAAAATATGGGAACGGAGTAATTGCTACCGAGAATGAATGATTTCGGGAAATTATGGGCAACGCAAAATATGAGAACGGAGTAATTGCCTCGAAGAAAAAATGATTTTCGGAAATTATGGGCCACACTCGCGCACGAAGCTTCTTAGTTGCAGTTTAC